>NC_022017.1:42479662-42486973 GCF_000317375.1 Microtus ochrogaster | reverse complement strand
AAAAAAAAATCTAGCTGGGGTGGTGGTGCACACATTTAATCTCAGGACTCAGGAGGCAAAGGCAGGTAGATCTCGTTGAGTTCAAGGCCAGCCTAGTCTACAAAGCTAAGTTCCAGGACAACCAGGGCTATACAGAGAAACCCTGTCTCAAAAAACCAAAAAACCCAAAAGTTATTTATTATTAATTATGTTTTGAAGGCTTCAAAATGTATTAAGAAGTTATATGTAGATAAGCCAGAGTTTCCCTTCTTGATAACTAGTGCTGACCAAGCACTATGAGTTAGGCACGTCAGAACCTGGGAATTGTGTTGCTAGAATTGTGTTTTTATAGTAAGCACTTATAAAATATTCGGTGTCATTTAATTAATTTACAACAAAATCATACATAATTTAAAAGTAACTCCTAAGTCCTAAGTATTAGCAGAATTAACGGGGACAGATAATCTGTACTCATATTACCACTTAGACTGTTAACTTGGGAGGGTAAAAACTCCTGATTATTGAATTCTAGGGCTTTGAAGAAATTGTCATGTTTGGCATTTTTATATCTTCATTATTTTTTTCTGACATAATCATTAACACTATAAGATCAATGAATAATAACTTCTACATTTTATTTTAGATTCCTTGCACCAGCTACGAAAAGCTTGCTTTCTTTATTTTAAACTTGGTGGAGAATGTGTGGCGGGTCCCGTTGGGCTGCTTTCTGTGTAAGTTCTAACAGCAGAAGGAAAACACTCAGTTTATGCCAGTATCACCCCATGGATGTTTAGTTCTAGCCTGTTAGCCATTAGTATCTAAGTCACAAGTAGCCCCAAGAGGCCAGGGTGCTGTCTCAGAGGATAAAGTGCTTGCTGCAGTAGCTTGGCATCCCTAGTTCGATCCCTAGAACCCCATGAGAAGAATGGACTCTACAAAGTTCTCCTCTGACCTCCATATGTGTGCTATAGCGTGTGCCTTCCCCACATCATGCATGCATGTGTGTGCGCGCACGTGCATGCTAATACAAAATAAAAAAATGTAAGAAGTGGCACCAAGTAATGAACAAAGGACAGGGTTAGCACTGTGCTGTCTGTTTTCCAGGACACACACACACTGATTAGAAATGGAATGAGGTGGCTAAACCTGCCAAGTCAAATTGAGGTGTGGTTTTCAGCTGTGGTGTCTTCTCGTCTGATCTCCAGGAGCCAAGGATAGCTGAGAACTCTGAACTCAGCTATTAATCTTACTGGCTTGAAATTCAGTAGTAGTTCTGCTAGTGCAGATGTATCCTTGGGAAGTCTGAGAAGTGAATTCTTCAAGGCTCGTCTTCCTGATCTATAATCAGAATATCAGTTCTGATGCCAACCCAGACCACAGCTGGCTACTTTGTACTTCAGTTTGGATCCCAAGATTAGTGAAAGAAGACAGCTGAAAAAAATAGGACTTAAGAGAATGGCCATTGGCTTCTCAAAAGGGTTATTCTAAGTAGATTTTTATAATATATTCTAAAAATTCATTTTTGCCATCAAATGCAGATAAACTTGTTAAGTCTTCAGATGTAGAGTGCCTTAAGCTTCTATTGATGACACGTAGTTAGGACTTTTGTGACCTGAAACAGTATGGCTCTTTTCTGTCTCCACAGATTGTCTCCGCACCCTCTAGTGTTGATCCGACACTTCTTTGCCGTTGCTGTCTATGCCACGTATTTCTGCTTTAAATCTGAGCCGTGGGCTACAAAACCCCGAGCCCTTTTCAGTAGTGGTGCTGTACTGTACAAAGCGTGTTCTATAATATTTCCTCTCATCTACTCAGAAATGAAGTATCTGATTCATTGAAGGGGAAACCACTTGGAAGTCAAGCCCGTTGAGACTTGAAGAGGATGTATATAGCCTAGAACTGTATGACTTCCTTGGACACTCAAGGACCAAGCTTGTGTATAAGCATGTAAATATATGCCTTAATTTACAATTGAAAATGAAGGGTCGAATAAGCTAGATGTTTAAAAGAATGATTGTTTCCACAAATTAGTGCTAACACTGAAGTTTTTCTTGATTTCAGTATTTGGGGTGATTCACTGGGACATGCAAATAAAATGAAGAATAAACTCTTATGCCTTTTTAAAATTTTTTTTCAATTTTAAAATTTTCTAAAATTGTCTTTATTGAGCTATATATTTTTCTCTGCTTCCTTCCCTTTCTACCCCCTTTCCTGTGATCCCCATGTTCCCAATTTACTCAGGAGATCTTCTTCTACTTCCCATGTAGATTAGATGCCTCTTTTGTTTTTATGTTGTAGACTTCTTTATATAGCCTCATGGTTCCCAAAAAGATATCCCAAGTGGGTTATAAAGTGCAGTTATTAAGCATGTTCTATTTACTTAGTATTATGTGTGTGCATATATATTCAGGCATACATGGGTGTGGTGCATGTTTGCATGTGGAGGTCTGAATTGATACCATGTGTCTTCCTTAATCCCTCTTCCCATTACATATATATTTGAGGCAGGTCTCTTGCTTAACCTGGAGCACTAGGCCATGGGAACCACTAGGTCCAGGTTCAGGCAGACTCTTGGCATGTCTCATCCATGTTATTCTGTGGAATGGCAGCTCCCTTTCAGAACCGTGTTCATGGAGAAACAAGTTATGATATTTGAGTCTTAAGAGTTTGTCACATCCTTAGTCATCAGAGAAATGCAAATCAAAACAACTCTGAGAGTCCATCTTACACCTGTAAGAATAGCCAAGATCAAAAACACTGATGACAACTTATGTTGGAGAGGTTGTGGGGAAAAGGGAACACTTCTGCATTGCTGGTGGGAGTGCAAGCTGGTACAGCCTCTTTGGATATCAGTGTGACAATTTCCCAGGAAATTAGGAAACAACCTTCCCAAAAATACCACTTTTGGGTATATATCCAAAGGATGCTCAATCGTGCCACAAGGACATGTGCTCAACTATGTTCATAGCAGCATTGTTTGTCATGCCAGAACCTGGAAACAAGCTAAATGCCCCTCGACTGAAGAATGGATAAGGAAAATGTGGTACATTTACACAGTGGAGTACTACACAGCAGAAAAAAAATGACATCTTGAAATTTGTGGGCAAAGGGATGGATTTAGGAAACATCATTTTGAGTGAGGTAACCCAGACCCAGGAAGACAATTATCAAATGCACTCACAAGTGTTTTTTAAACAAAACCAGCCTACAAATCACAATCCCAGAGAACCTAGAAGACAGTGAGGACCCTAAGAGAGACATACATAGATCTAATCTACATGGGAAGTAGAAAAAGACAAGATCTTCTGAGTAAACTGGGAGCATGGGGACCATGGGGGAGGGTAGAAGGGGAGGGGAGAGGCAGGGAGGAGAGCAGAGAAAAATGTAGAGTTCAATAAAAATAAAGTTAAAAAAAAGTTTGTCACTAAACCTTTATAACCCCCCTCCCTTCCTCTGCCCCTCCTGCCTCCCAAATAAGGAAAAAGACAATCTTAAGGCAGCCCGTTTGTGTTGGCATCTGGGACTAGAAGATGGCAAACCTCAGAACACAGCATATAGCAGATAGGACATGAACTGAGTCTACTACTGGGCTGTCAATGTTCCTTACAGGTCTACCTATCTCTCACCCCCACCCCCAGCCATCTGTCACCTTCCAGGTAGGGTTCCTTACAGGGTGTCAGTCTTTGAATCACAAATAGGGCAACTCGGTACTGGCAATATTATTTTACTGAAGACCTGGAGTTGCACAAATAGTTCTTTAGAACATAAAAGGATTCATCCATCACAGTTACACTGAGTATTTAGAAGAGGCAAGTATAAAACAGTTCTGCTTCTACATGATACAAATTCCACATAATAGCATGATTTCAACAGTATATTAGAGCCGAGTCATCTTCCCTGGAACGGCTGATGATTCCCACAGGGGAGGGAACAATGCGAGTAGCATGAGTAGTCAAGTTTCTTTCCGTTCCCAAGTTCACTTTAGTTACAGGAAGCTAATGAGGCCAGTCCTGTCACTGGAGCAGAAGTCATAGGACTGTTCGGAACTCATCGAAAATGAAGTTAGGCACATGTGCTTCGGCCACCTGGAATAGAAAGCAGAAGTTAAATTATTCATAGCATTAGAGCTAAAAAAAAAATCACAATTTCACGTATGACAATTCAAGAAGTGACATATCTGTTATAATAAGATGAGGTGCTGACTCACACAGGTAAACTAGGAAACAGCCCTTTCATGGTTGGTGTCTTAGTGTCTCCTTATTGTGTACCACTAATACAACACTTGAGGGGAGACCACTGCCTCCAAACTTTAGGCTTGGCTCTTGAGAACACTTTGATCTAGAAATACACTTCGGAGAGGCTATGAGGAGAAATCTGGGGCCAGAGGGAAGGAATGTGAAGGTCTTGAAAGGCCTGCATTTGGCCTGCATTCCTTAACTTTTTAGGAGGAGGAGGAGGCAGGGGTGGGGTGGGAGATGGAACAGGTGATCTCTGTGAGCCTTGAAAAACATTGCTGAATTCCTCTCTCTCTCTCTCCTGAAGCTATCTAACTGCTAAGCAGAGAACATGCAGTAAATGTGTACAGCACAAAAATCCTGAGAAACTAATACCAATGTTTAAATTTGTATTCTGGCTGTGGTGGTGGCCCTCGCCTTTAATCCCAGTACTCGGGAGGTGGCGACAGAATTCTGTGAGTCTAAGACTAGCCTGATCTACAAAACATGTTCCAAGACAGCCTAGGTTATTATACAGAGAAACCTTGTCTCAAAAAACAAAACCCAAAACAAACAAAAATGGTATTCTTACAGTCCACACTCACTCAAAGTCGGGATCATGTAACATTTTAAGCATAGAGATTTTACTGAAGACATTTTAATAGAGGTTAGTAAAAAAAAAAGGGGGGGGGTGCTCAGAAGCAAGATATCCAATGATGGTTAAGCTCATTATGGAAGGGTGGATGGACCTTGTAATCTGTTAGCTCTGAAAATGTATCCATACCCTTAAACATATATTGGTGGACATTTGCACATTTTATGTATTGTATATGTTAATCTTTAGCAGGTAAATTCCTAGCAGCAGAATTTCTGGGACTAGGATAAATATATCATCAGAGTTTAAAAAGATAGATAAAGCTGAATTCCCCTCAAAGGCTGGGGTTGCTACACTGCCATCCACGTCATGGAGAATAAACCTTTCCAAGCACAGAGCCCAACATTTCCCTTGTCACCAATCTAGGCTAGCTTGCACCTTGGATATAAGGTCACACCTTTTCTAAACGTTTACTGTAAAACACGGCCTGTTAACGTCCTTTACCTATCTCTCTGCTGAATGGGTGATCTTTTTTTTTATTTCCATTTTTTTTTTTTTTTTTTTGATTTTCGAGACAGGGTTTTTCTGTAGCTTTTTTTGGTTCCTGTCCTGGATTAAAGGCGTGCGCCATCACCGCCTGGCCTCTTTATTGAGTTGAATGAGAACATTATAAATTAAGGAAATGTCCACTTTTTTGATTTATAGGATTTATTCCTATCCATCTCTTATTTTTTCAGAGGCATTGGACAGAATTTAATCTGGCATAATCTAGACATTTTTTATATAGGTTATGGTGAGGAAGTTGTGTTGGTACACATTTATCTAAATGTCTTCTAACTTACCTGCTTCTGCCATTGGTTTTAACAACATTGGTGCCATTTTGCGCCCACATTGTGAGTGTCCCAAGCCACCACATATCTGTGGCCTGTTTCTCTCTTGATGTGAGGCACCACTTTGTCCTGTGCACAGTTACATGCACAGAATGTGCACTGGCCTTGCTGGTCTCTTACCAGCACCACACCACTTCCGTTTCTGTAATTATAGGTGTTAATATCTGGTTTGTAATAATGTTTTCTGAAGTCCTTTATAAAAAGTCATAACATTTTTTAAAAAGGAAGTTAAAGATTAACTGGGGCTTTGATTATAATTACATAAATCTATAAAATTAGGTATCCCACCCAAATGTATAATTTGGAAGTCCCCTCATCTGAAACACAGATGTTCAAATCTTAAGATTTTGAGAATTTTAAGCATGAGGTTAGTTGAGAAAAGGGTTCTCAGAAGCCAGATATATCTAACTATTCTAGTGTCTATTATTTTAAAGAGTATCTTTTTATTTTGTAAAAGGCATGTCAGATACCTTGGAGCTGAAGTTACAGGCAGATTTGAGCTGGCTAATGTGGGTATGGGGAATTGAACTCAGGTCCTCTCCAAGAACAGTATGTGCTCTTAACCACTGAGCCATTGTTCCAATCTCTAGTAGTAGTCATAATTATACTATTTCTTTCTTTCCTCTTTTTTCTTTGGTTTTTTGAAACAGGGTTTCTCTCTAGCTTTGGAGCCTGTCCTAGAACTCACTATGTAGACCAGGTTGGCCTTGAACTCAGAGAGCCTGCCTCTGCCTCCTGGCAAACACCACCACTGCCCGGCCATGAATTATACAATTTCTTTCATACTTCTGTGAATGGAACCTTTTTCTCATTTTAAGTGATTTCATTTTGCCCATTTATTATTTAAGTAGGTTATTGAACTTATTTTTATTTGTTTTTTGAGACAAGATCTCAATATATAAAGCTTGGTGGGCCTGGAACTTGCTATATAGACCAGGCTGATTTCAAATTCATAGATATCCACCCGCCTCTGCCTCAAAAGTGCTGGGATTAAATGTGTGTGCCACTAACCCCAACTTTTATTCACCTTTACATTTTTTTTCAGTACTGATGTTGAACCCAGGGCTTGCTCTACCAACGTTCTGAGCTCATTTAGAAAGTTTCCCCACGACAGAATCAGTTTTAAAGCCATTGAGGTTCCCTCTTCTCAGAAAACTTTAGCTTGTGTCAAGTTGACACAAAACTCCCCAGCACAAGGTGTCACCTTCTCCCAAGAGCTTTAAAGCAGTGATCCCAGGCTAGCCCCGACTTCACATTCTTCCTGCCTCAGCCCCCTCGAGTACTGGGTTACATCAAAGCATGACTGGACCCAGCATTTTCTTTCTCCAAGATGTAATACACATTTTCCAGGCTGGCCTTAAACCTGAGATTCTCCTCTTTAGAAGCTGGGGTTAAGTTACCCTCTATGAGATTTAGGAATTTGTGGTCACCTCTTACCTCACCCTGCTTTGATTCGAGGGTTTGTGCCTGGTCTTGTGAGTGTTTGGTTGATGCCCCTGGTAGGCCTGCTGTTTTCTGGGGTAGTGGATCTGGGGGACAGAGGAGGTGGGGGGGGTGGCTGAGCAGAGGGAGGGGATGCTGCAGTAGGGATGTGTAGTACAAGAGAATAATAAATGAAAAAAATTAAAAAAAA
>NC_022017.1:42471647-42479477 GCF_000317375.1 Microtus ochrogaster | reverse complement strand
TGCGCCACCATCTCATTACATTCTTAGTAGGCAGCACTTGCTTTATTTCTTCCAGATCTGTCATACTCAGTTTTCCATCATCGGTCATCTACACGATGAGAACAGGAGGTGTCGGTAATGTCACGTGGCTTTTACAGCCCGACAAGACTGCTGCTGTCCTTTCACTAAGTGCTGCATGCTCATGGAAATGCTCATCCATCAGCTTTGTTGTTGTTAGAAGTGCCTTCCATTAAGAGACTTTTCCACACATATGACTTATGCACACAGCCGCCGAATGCCTCTAGAGGTCAGAAGACATCCTGTGGGGACCAGATTTCTCTTTCTGCCGTCTGGGTTCTGGGACTCAGACCGTCAGGTTTAGAAGCAAGCGCCTCTACCTGACAATCCCATCTTTAACTATTAATGTTCAGAAAAGGAGAAACCATTTTTTTCAGCATTTGTTATAGGTCTTTACATTTCTTAAATCAAGCTTTGTGTTTAAACTTCCCAAGGGTGATATTATTTAGGGGGGCAAAGAAGGACTTTGCTAGAAGGTAAAAAGCACTTCTTCATTTCTGGAAGCAGTGGCCATATACAGCTGTGGCTGTGGCCTGGATTTACGTGCTGGGCCCTAGGCTGTTAGGGAGATACAGAACAGAGCACCCGTGGCCATTTCTTTCCCTGGTCAGTTAGAAATCCCTTCCTTGCTTGTTCATCTCACTGAGTGGGCCCTGAAGAGGGTCAGGAGTGAGGAGGGGACAGAAGCCCTTCACTGTGCAGGGAAGAGGCACGATGGAGAGCAAGGCATAGCAGTGGAAGGGGCCGAGGGGCATCTGCTGAAGAGGGACACGTCGTCATCACTGTCACCCTCTGGACTCTGTGGCTTACCCTGCGGGGGAGCTTTGTGTATCGGACATAATCCTCCAGGAACAGAAGGGCACCCACAGCATCTGCAGGCATTTCAGGCATCTTCTGGCTGTAAAAGAAGTCTGGGTCAGTCAGCTGCTTTGTATGTTAACAGGCCCTTACTCGACTAAGGAGCAGCATGCCAAATCTCTCACAAACCCATAGGGCACCCCTTGATTTCTATGAAATAATTATCCTACTCTTATTTAGGAATCAACCTTGCAGAGAACAACCTAGCCATGAGCTGGTGCAATGGATCAGTGGGTAAAAGCACCTGCCATCAAGTGTGATGATGGCTTGAGTCCATCCCCAGAATCCACCTGAGGAAGAGAACTGGCTCCCTGAAGGTTGTCTTCTGACCTCCACATGTACACACATAAATAAATGGATTAAATAAAAACCAAACCCTAACCTTGTCGTAGGCTTACAAAATGGCCCTGTAGTCTGTTCACACCATCTTCATGTCTTTCACACTCCGGGACTCAATGCCTGCTGGGCTCCCGTACTTTCCCACCCTCTAATCTTTTAGCCACATTTGTTTTGCGCACTCATTTGAAAGTAAATGACTAGCCAGGACAATTCCATCCACTCTGGCGGCTGTTGCAGGAGAACTGTACATTTAACAACTACCTGGGCTATAGACTAAATCCAGGGACAGGTTGGGGAACAGTGAGACAATGTCTCCAGAGTAAAAGGAGGACAGAGTGTGGCCTAGCTTTAGAGTGCTTGCCTGCACATATGAGATCCTAGCATAGCAGAACAGAAACAGATAATAATCTGTTAACTTTACATGGAAACAAGACAAATGTTTGAGCTAGGCTGACCCTTTCAGGCAGCAGAGAAGGAAGCTCAGGTTGCAGGAGCCTAAAGCCATGGCTTTCATTTTTTCCTAGCCTAGAAAATCCCCAATAGAAGAGAAGGGAACAAAGAACTAGAAGAAATCGAAGGTTTATATGTCTTGCTACACATGACAGACTAGCCTTTTCCCTGGCCTTGACACTGAGGAAGCACTCCTCTTTAGTGTGGGAATCCATGTCTTGGTGATAGGCACACCGAGGTGTCTGATTCCCCTTTGAGTGAGTGGGGCCATATTTGAATGGTGCTCACACTGAGGAATACGACTCCCCTTTGGTGACTGGAGCCATGTCTTGGTGACGGTCACACTGAGAAGTTGAGTAGGGCCGTGTCTTAGTGGCGCTCCAGCAGGAGTGCAGGGCTCGCTGGGCTCTGAGCTGAAGCCAACATGGCAGAGTCACAGGTCTGCACTTTCTTTCTAATAGAAAGAAATCTGATAGTGTCTACTAATCTCCATCAAGATCCAGTTTTACAATGTCCCTGCCAGTACAACTATGGAAAATTCCATAGCAGGGTGGCCAAGGATAAGCACTGGAGGTGACTGCTCCAGACATGGGGAGGTGCCCTGACTTGTTCATAGAGGAGAAGCAGCTACTCCCTGTCTGCCAGGACAGCAACGAGAGGGATTTGTCACGGGAGGTTGCTGACACTAAAGCCCACTGTTTCTGATTGGTCCTCTGTACCTTGTGCACTGCTCCATTGTGGAGCGAATAAACTGGCCTGTTAGGGCCAGGAACTGCTCGGTGTACCGGGAATGAAACTGCTTCAGCAGAGTGAGCAGTCCCAGGACGAGCGGTGGCCAGTCCACGGGGTCAGCAGGTTTCCGGCAGACCATTCCTATGAGGAAGAAAGATACAATGCCCAGTGAGCGCCTTGCTTCTGACAATGTTCGCCAAATAGCAGCCCTCATCAATGTCACCATGGCTGGCAGGGGATTATTTTGAGGAAACAGTAATTCTGGGCTACCTTTTAAACTAGTTGTGAGGTTCGTGGAACATCCTAATGTCTGAAGGGTTTAATTTTTATCATCACTGTTTATTTTGTTCTACACTATTAACGCCCTCTGTGGTAAAGACTTGAGATGTACATTCATGTGAATGAAAATACAAAACTCACCTTAACTTGACTAGAGCTAATGGCAGCATGGCATTCTAGATACCCAGAAGCACCTTACTAAGTAAAATCAGTTAAAATTCTGGTTAAAATGTTTTTAAAAAACAATATTGAGCATAAAGATAAGAAATGAATCTGCTCAAGTCAAGACAGTGGAAGAAGGAAGACTGGGGTGGCCTGGATGCCACTGCCTGGCTTTCTCACTGGGGACTTCTGCTGCCGGGATGGCTACGCTAAGCAGGAGAGATTAGGGCCTTCACAGGGAAAAATGGAGATGTTAGAAGATGCACACCGCCTGCCTTCAAAGCTATAAAGTTACACTCAACAGTACAGGCTTGAAGACAGACTTATCATTGCCTCAGGACAGAGGCCTGAAACAGTCTGACCTTCAGACAATCCATTGACCTTCCACAAATATAACCAACAAGTTACTGGAGAAAGAGAAATTTTGTCAAAACATGACACTGAATTGGACAGCCTCATGAGGGGCTGAGGATGGTGAACCTGACCCCACCTCACACCAGATGCAGACAATAACTGGGATGGTTCATAAGTCAGCGTGACAGATTAAACTACAGTTACTAAAAAATGAACGGGTAAACCAAAGTCTGTGAGGGAATATTCAATAGTCACAGGGACTGCTGAATATTCAATAATCACAGGGACCGGTGAGAGACGAGCATTTCTCAGTCTGGAGACGAAGCTTCCCACTAACAGGGATGGTCGTTAGCTGGTTTGCCCAATGTGAGCAAAAGGGATCAGCACCTGTGAGCACTTGGCGGGAAGAGGCCAAGTTGGAATCCAATCAACACGGTGCCCTCCCTTACGCAGCAATTACTGACCAAAGGCACTGTGCGTGGCAGCAGGTAGAATAGGAACTGGCAGAGGAACAATGTCTAGGACCAGTGAATGTTTCTGAATGAGAGGATTAAAAAACCCAGAGACTCCACAGTTTACTTTAAAAACATTTTAGAACCTAGGAAGGAAAACAAGGAAGAGATACAGTTTAAAGTATTTAAGAAAACAGTAATACAGATTTGTGGAAATGTCCTTACAGTGCCAGTGACCGAAAGGCTGTAGTGCTAGGCTCTGAGAGCACTTTTTAAACCAACTAGACACACAGTGGATTAAAAAACTCCACTTGGTCAGATGCAAAGTCTGAAGACAGAGGAAGGACCTGGGAATCTCCTGGGTAATTATAGCAATGCTTACAGTAAACTGATCAACAACAAAAAATCAGTTATATTACCAGCCGGGACACCTACAGCAGGAGCCTTGGGTATGTGCTGTCCGTAGCAAACATTCTCACATGTAACCATGTGTACATTGTAGTCCGAGATACTCACTTATTCTGGTAGCCAGCAGCACATGGATACTCACAGGAACAAACATGAACATAAAGAAGTTTCTTTCACACCATAATCAGCTACTCATGCATTGAATGAGGAGACCCAAGAAAAGAAGTTGCACATCTGTAAGAGGCGGGCGTGCTCAGCTGGCTTGGAACCCACTGTGCACATCCCACCAACGGTATTCTGTGGCAGCGGCACAATGGCAGTGTTTTATCCATGTGCACTTGGTTACGAAAGCCTGATGTCTGATGTGGCATCATATTCAGAACGCTGTCCTCACACACTCATCTACTGCTTGTTTATTACAAAGCAAAACCTTGGCATCATACCTAGATTTTTGTTATACTGAAGCTTTGGCAACTGAGCAATCAAGAAGAGAAAGTTGACGATCGGGAAGTAGGGTAAGCGCTTCGTTGTTATGTAAATCTGGAAGAGAAAGACAGAGATGGACGGTTTCTTCATATTACAGAGTATCACAGAACACGTTTCAAGCAAAAAGCTCTGCTGTCTGTCTGTTTGCTCTTCTGACGGCCTTCCATAGGAGGAGTTCCATCATTTGCTGCCTCTGGAGATTTACTTCCTAAGGCCACAGGTAAATACAGGCACCTACATGCTTTACTCCTTTCCTTACAGACTGGAGTTCCTCTTCCAATCCTATTATTATCACTTCTAAAAGGAGGGGCAAGAGGTGACGAGTAAGGATAATAGGGACAGCAAAATCAAGAGCAGTGAAGTTGTGGGGCTGGAAAGATGGCTCCGCTAATGATGAGGACTCTTCATTAGCTGAGAGGACTCAGGTTCAGTTCCCAGCACTAACATAGTAGCACACAACTGTCCTTAACTCCAGTTCCCGGGGATCTGACATCATCTTCTGGTCTCCTTGGGCATCAGGCAGACACATGGTGCACTTACACACAAGTGGGCAAATCTTTAAAAAGAAAGAGTAGTGAAGAGATGTAGGGCAAGGGAGGGAGCCTGAGACAAAAGGAAGAGGGAAAAGATTCAGGCAGCAGAGAGCAGAAAGCGACAGCAGACGCTGAGGAAGAAAGCAAAGCCTCCTTTGTCATATGCTTCCCACAGGCAGTCTCCCCTGCAGTGAACATGGCAGAAAAGTCAGGGCAGACAAAGCCATGCCACCCCTCAGCAGGCCTCCAGTCCACAGAAGACAGGGCAGCACCCTGGTTCAGAGCCCAGGTACTTTCACTGGCCAGCTCCCCCATTAGTGCAGAGGCCCAGGGTAGCCCTTGATCTCCGCAAGCCTCAGGCCCCTCACTAAGGCTGACCTGTTTCCCGGGGCTGCTCCACAAAGCACTCTGATGTCAACCACCCTTTACGTTCATTATCGGTGGTTTATTTTGTGACAGGGTTTTATTATTATGATTTAAAATCTTTGAAAGTAACCAGGGTAGCCCTCTAAAATGGACATGTTTCTGCATCAACACATACAAACACTCAAACATAGGAAATACATCGTAAGTGCAGGCAGCTGAGGACAGGCACCGCCATATGAGATCTAGCACTGACTCATGAGAGACCCTACATCTCTCAATGGGTTCTGGAGCTCGGAGTTGAGAACAGAGAAGCTTGGCACTTGTAACTGGAGTTCCCGCTGGTCACCATGGAGAAGCATTTGCAAGCAAGACAGAGCAGTGTGACTGTTCCAACTCCAGCTGAACCCACACTGATACTGCATTTCCTCTTCTAGAACCCTGACCAGTACCAGTCTCATAGGCAGGGAGGTGACATCATTTTAAAAAGGCTGGAACCTGACAGCATGGGGTTCCGGGAGCTGAATGCAGGTTTCTGGAACATTTTCACAGAGATTTGTCACCTTTTGTATCACACAGTCCTGTACCCACCCCCCCATTCAATTTCATATTTAGTCATTAACCTTATTCAGTGGGTTGTGAATGCCAGCTGCCTCCAGATAGGCTGTGATTTCATATAAGAGTGTGTTATCTTCTTTGGGGTAGGGAAGCGAAGGGTCCCGATAGTGGGCTTCAATGTCAGCCAAGAGAGCCCTAAAGGGGGAGAGAAACAGCAATAAACATGAGCGGTTGGTCAGCTGAGTTTATACATATGTCCCCGAGTCTTGTCCTTAGGACTTCTGATCCACAAGCCTATGATTCTAACCTAGAATCACTTTATCTCTTGAAGTCAAGTTAAATCAAGTGCTTTCACTACAGATTACAAAAGAAAAGAAAGTGTGTGTGTCTGTGTGCACCCATGGAGGCCACATGAGGGCCTCTGATCCCTTGGAGCTGGAGTCACAAGTGGCTGTCAGCTGTGCAACAGGGTGCTGGGAACCAAACACTGGTCTTCTGAAAGAGCAGCCAGTGCTCTTAACTGTGGAACCATCTCTCCAGTCCCTCCTTGGCCAAACTGGGCTAAACTGTTTCTAAGAACTATTTTGTTAGCAGAGCTGATGTTGGGATGGAGAAGCCTGGATTGTTTATCTGAGCATAAAGAAAGGAGGAGAACAGCAGTTGGAAGGGAGGGTATGTGTGCACCCAGGATGTATTGGTCTGTTCTCCCCTGCTCTCTGGGTAACCGCTGCTTAGCTCCTTAGAGTCCACCTCTTGTTGATTCTGTTAACAACAGTTTTTTAAGCTGGGACACGGGTCTAGCAGTGCTACTGTATGTTATGTGAGCAACACACATGAAAAACCCAGAGACCTTACATGAACAGGATGTGAAGTGGGTGCTTGGGGGTGGACAGCGCGAGCCCACACACTGCTGCCTCAGACCCCGGCACTTACTTATTGAGGTTGTCCAGAGCAGCAGCCAGATGTCTGGAGTCAAATCGACAGGAGGAGTTTAGCTCGTTGGCAATCTGCTGTCTCAGGATCTGCATCTGTCCAACCTGAGAACCAGTGACAGAATGCAGAAGTGTCACGCAGGGCACCTGAGAGTCGTCACTAGCCTGCACACAGAGCTGGAGCGGCTCTGAGGGATGTGCCTTTGGCAGTGACCAGTCCGCTACACTGTCTCCGAGGCAGCCATGGCAGCACCTCCTCCAAACGCCTCTGGTTGTTCTCTGTCACCAGAGAGCCACACTGCAGCTTCATATGATAAACCTTTCCTAGCAACATGGAGAAGTCCAGGCCAGTGGCTTCACTGTGCTCTTGCTGGATTCTAAAAAAAGCTAGTGGTCATCTAAATAGTTAATTGGTTCATTTGTCTTTATTCCTCATTTGCAAAGACACAGTGTTTTATTCATAGCATATGGATAATTTATGTTCCAAAAAGATCCCCGCTTCTGAACATTGAGGTCGCCAGGAGGGAAAGGAACAATTGCTCTGCTGTAATGCTGTGAGGACCACAGGCTTCAGATGACAGACCAGAGCGTTCTATGAACTTGAGCAAGTGGGAAGCTATGGGTCCATGAAGAGCCCAGTAGGTGGTAGCTCCAGAGAGAAGGATAAAGGAATGAATGGCGTGAGACATAACAAGAATCTGTAGAAATTCTCTTTCAGCCATGGAAGGAATAGATTTCCATCAACATGAAGTCATAGGAAAATAGTAATTTACAAAACAGTGTTAGTTATTCCTGCTCCCCCCATACTTTCTTTACATAGTGTTGTGCTTTCCTGTCGCTTTAAGGGACAAGCCACGCCCACTCCCA
>NC_022017.1:42383182-42471238 GCF_000317375.1 Microtus ochrogaster | reverse complement strand
TTCAACCTCACCCTGCATGTCTTGTCTATCCATGTTTCTGTCTTCTGCCCACCTGCCATGTGTCTCCCTGCCTGGAACCAGCCATTGCTCGTCTCTGCCTGGGGCCCACTGTCTGCCGCCACATGGCCCGCCACCACCACCACTCCAGCTGCTGCTCTGGGACCAGCAGCCATTTCTGCCTGGGACTGGCTGCTCCCAGAGCCCGCTGCCTGCCACCACATGGCCTGCCGCCACCATTTGGGACCTACAGCATTTCTGCTGCCTACTGCCGCTGGGGATCGTGCAGCATTTTTAAAAAAGAACAACACATAGTATTGACTAGCCTGTTTCCCATAGCATACCTTCATTATGGCTTCCAGGTAAGCGGTCCAAATCTTCTGTGTTTTAGTGATGGCGGAAAGATAAACTTTACTGGAATTTGCTGAAAGTTAAAATACAATCTGAGTTCAGTAAATCCAGAAAGGTTGGTTATAATAATACAGCGTCATTTCTGCCTTGGCGAATCTCAGGACACTTACCTACAATGCTTTTTAGGGGGCTGACAGCATTCATAAGTGTTTTTAAAGTATCTTGAATAGTTCTATCTCTCAGGATAATTTTCTGAAACATACTGAGGAAATTCTACAAACAAGAAGCCATGTTTAAAATCCAAATATAACAACCCCAAACTCCAGTTAATTCAGATGCTGTATAGAACATCATCTACCTCAGTCAGACAACCTCTAAATGGAAAGGAAGCATACCCAGGTTCCTCCTAGGAGCAGTGGCTGTAAGGAGGAGATAAAGTTTCCAGCACAAGTCTCTCTTTCCCAAACTGAAATTAACTAAAGCAGTCTACCCCTAGAATGGCAATGCTGACCAAAGAAGTTCTAGTCTACTATCAGTTCCTGTCTACCTAGTAAAGTCAGCCAGGCCTCACATCAGGGTGAGAAATCACGGAGGACGCTGAGTTTAATTTGTCAGGTGAGACCTGCTGTTATGCTTCCCAGGCAGAAACCAGACATGCAGGTCTGTAACAGGCAGTCTTTGTCTTCTTGGCAAAGTGTAAAGTGTGTCTGGATGCTTCCAGAGAAGTTTAATGTCAAAGGGAAGACTCACGCCTTCCATAAGGAGCAACACCATTCCATAAGCTGGGGTCCAAGTCTGAATTAAGGTCAGAAAGTGGACCAAGCATTGACATCCATCTCTGCTTCCTGATACAGGAGCAGTGTGACCACAGTAGAAGCCATTCTGGAAGCCAGGCCTTCCCCTCCACGATGGACCAGACTCTCAAACTGTGAGCCAAAATACAGCCTTCTGTCCTTAAGTTGCTTGTCAGATATTTTCCCACGGCCACAAGAGAAGCCGCTGACATGGGGTTCCTGGCTCACCTGTAGTTCTTTCACAATCATGAAGCACAGCAGTCGGTCCAATCCATTCAGGCCAAAAGTCCCCAAGGTGTTCTGGATTTCTGAGAAGAGCCGACTGCTGGTGACCTCCTGATGAGTCTTCATGTCATACCAAGTGTTCAGCTGGTCTATGTAGCATGTCATTCTAAAACAAAGGTACAACCAAAGTCCTAGCTCAGAGGTGTGGGACAGGAGCTGGGGTATCACAAGCCAGGGCACAGGCTGCATGCCTTCGGTTGTTTTACAGTCTCGTACCGTACCGTACCGTACCATACACCGTACCGTACCATACCATACCATACCATACCATACCATACCATACCATACCATACCATACCATACACCATACCATACCATACCATACCAGCCCTGCCTCGACCTCCTGAGTGCTGGGGTTGCAGTGCGAGCCGGCACTACTGGTTAGAACTTGTGTTTGGTGTTTCCTCACTTCTGTCCAGGTAATCAATCTTGTCTGCCTGATGGTTGCCTGATGTCACAGAAGGTAAAGCTCAGCTAGGTCTCCCTTCCCCACTGTATGCTTCCTTGGTTTCATTTATTTCCACTCGGCTGAGCTACTCCTGGGAACCAGGCTGAGAAGACAAAGTTAAGTTCAGCTGCCGGGCTGGAGGACTCTAGGGCCCAGCTACCCTTTTACAGGATGCTTCTTGAAATTTCCAGAGACTGAGGACAGATGAGAATCTAGTGTCAATCCCACTGGTAAAGAAGAAACTTAGGATCTTTGACGGTGACATCTGAGGGGAAGATGAAGCTGTGTCCTTCCTTCCCAGCTCACTAAATGGTCGATGCCCATCTTCTTGGAACCCCTCATTGATTTTCTTTAGTCTTGGGAACACAGTACAATGACGACAGTGGCAGAAACCCAACATCATCTACTGAGCACTCAAGTTATCCTATGTCACCCTCATAAGCTCTGTGAAATACAAGCCAGTTAACCCCTGACTTAAAGGGGGAGATGGCAGAGGGCAAGGTAGGCCTGATTGCAAGATTATATCATTTCAAGCTTTGGGTCTCAATCATGGAGGAGGGGCCTTGAGTGACTAGTAGGGCCTGCAGAAGGCACAGATGTCCAAAGTTCACTCCTGGATAATCTGATTCAGCAGGAAAGGGGTGTAGTCCCAGAGTCTACAGTTCCAACAAACTTTACACATGTCGGTCTCCTGTTATAAACACCACCAGCCATACATGTAGGTCTCATGTTATAAACACCACCATCCACACACATGCTGGCACTTTGGATGTGACATCTGAGAGGACCCTGGTTCTGATAATGAATCCCCAGTCACATCTAATCTCCCCTGAAAGTGTGAGCAGGGTGCCAGGCAGGGCAGTTTCTAGAAGGGCTTGGTAATTTAAGCCACAGACACAAAGGACTGTTTCTTCTCTTGCTTGTGGCAGAAAAAATCGGCTAGAAATCTCAAAAGGTTTACCTACAGTTTACCGACTTTCACAAATCTTGAGACGAAATAGTGCCAGACTAGAGGACAGTATGGAGCGCTGAAGGAATGCACACGCATTCAACAGGACACAGGTGGGCGGGGAGAGAAAGAGGCAAGTCTATCTATTGTGGTCCTCTGTGAGCACGTGCACACAAGTGAGCCACAAGACCTGAGCCTGCTCTTTCCTCACCTTAGTGAGGTCTTAGTGTACCGCTTCACCTGAGGCCCAAAGGGAGAGTCAATGGGTTTAGCTGGATTTACTAAGAGGGCCCACGGTATCCACCAGATATTCTCAGGAATAGATTTAATTACGTGAGATTTTCACCCAGTCACGCTGAAGTTACATAGACCTATGTGACTAGGGTGGACCCATTGGACATAGTGTGACCTTGACTCACAGTCCTTTGGGAACAGAAACTTGGCATGGTCTAGCACACTGTCTGCCAACTGTGTTATGTTGGGCAGGAGAGTAAGCTTTTGTGTCTGGATTTCTTCATCTTTGAAGAGGTAAGAGCAACAATGCCTACCTCCCAAGATTATTACAAGGAGTAAGTATATAGCTGTGGGTGGCATGCTGATTGATCACTGGACAGTATTCGGGTCCTTGGCTTAGACATAAGCATGCCATCTTTAATGGTCAGGATGAGCTGACAAGTACAAGACTAGGCACAAGGGAGCACACTTCAGTGACACAGGCTCACATGTCTTGTGGCCTGAAGCTCAGCCACACTCAGAAATTCTTACTTTGGGTCTGTGATCCTCAAGATTTCTCTGCAGAGACGACCGATAAACGTTATGGACTCATCCACGGGCGCGAACTTGGGTATTGGAATATGAGTGGACTGGTACATACTCTGCCAGTCTTGAATCTGGAACACAAAACCATAAATGCCTACTTCAGCTCTGACAGCGTAACTCACTAATCTCACAAGCACTGCATGAACAATAACAAATGTTGCTTGGTTTTGAAGAGAAAATTTTAAATCAACAGCAAAGTCCCAAAGGCTACACAGAACAGCAAAACAGAGAAGAAACAACTGTTAAAAAGGGCTGGAGCCGAGCGATGGTGGCGCACGCCTTTAATCCCAGCACTCGGGAGGCAGAGGCAGGCGGATCTGAAGAGCACACGGACAGGCTCCATACCCCCAGATAAATCCCGTATGCCGTCTCCAAAAAAAAAAAAAAAAAAAAAAAGGCTGGAGATGCAGCCCAGCTGGCAGAGTACCTGCCTAGCATGAGCAATGCCCTGGGTGCCATCCACAGTGCCACCAACCAGGCACAGCAATGCAGGCCCGTAATTCCAGAAGTAGGGAGGTGGAGGTGGAGAGCAAGTTCAAGGTCATCCTTGGCTGAACAGTGAGTTGGACGCTAGCCTGGGCTGCAGGAAAGTGAGAGATAAGGAGAGTCGGGAGAGACTTGGTCTTTTTGGTCTTACAGTAGAGACGGACAATGTAATCTGGAAAATCTAAACTAGCATTAGCTTAAATAATCTTTGGACAGTGTCACCTGCATGTGTCAGTGCCTTGTCTGTCTAAAGCAGCGGCAGTGGAGTTTGGTGCTATTCTGAGGTTCATGAAAAAAAATGAAAATAGAAAAGCAATCCACTTTTCAAAGAAGATATACACACATGGACAATAAACACGTGAAGATACTAGACAGCCATTAGGGAAGCATGCATCAATAAAAGTCACCTTCATGCCCCACGAGGTCAGTGGAAGTTAGGGAGTGGATAGCAGCAAGTGCTGAAACCTGAGGAAACAGGAACCCGTGCATGGCCTGGGGGACGTGGGATGGCAGCACTGCTATGGGAGGGCTCTGGGGGGCCCTGCTCAAGCCAACAGCATCACAAAGTCCGGAGGTCCTGTGCCTCGCATCGTAACCCGCTGGCTTCTAACAAGCAGAGCAGCAGCTGCTACAGCCACTTGGCTACCCATGCTTTCTCTGTGGCACAGAAAGCTCTACGAGGCCAGGTCCCACGTCAACTCTCCTTCTATCCTGAAGTCTCCTGAAGGTGCTCTGTGGGACTTCAGTACTGATTTTCAGTAAAACTATTAGACAAAACAACAACCAAAAACTTTCTTGTTGGGATTCCTGAAACTTGAAGTGTGTATCTTAAATATGAGAAATAATGAATATAGTCAAGAATTGAAAAAAAAACTTGTTAAATACCTTTGTTCTTAAGAAGTTATTACATTCTTGCTCCACGTTATAATTTATAATACGAGAGACTTCCTCCTGCCAAATCTTCAGACCATAGATGCTGACATAGTCCTGTATGTACTCAAAAGAACGATGGAACCCATCCATGGTGGCTCCCAGATCTTTCAGCTTGGGCATCAACTCACTTGGCTATGCAGAAGGACAGGAAAACTGTCAATGGGAGCAAACTGTCAACACTAACGCCTACATTAGACTTAAATGACACACTAACTAAGGGACCTTAGTGGTGGTTTCAGACACAGTCACAGCTTTAGAATACTTCCTTCTGCAGCTAGGCTGACTGACAGTATGTTAGACCCTCAGCCAAGGACAGACTAACACTCATCTGGGAAGAAAGCATCATAGGGAGGACATAAAGATGAACACTGATGATCAAATCTCATACTCTACACATAATACTTAAGGTGAATTCACTGAAGGGAAACATATCTTATGTAAACATTTCAGGATTATTAATTTTTCTCATTAGAAAAATTACCATACTTTAAAATAGATAATGCAAACTTAAAAAAACCCAGTCTTTATAGTTTCTACCTGCTTTATGGTAAACGAGGTCTTTGACAATAAGTAATTCTGAGTCATAACTCTCAGTTCAGTTTTTAAACGCAGGATGAGCAGGGGGAGACAGCGTTGCTTTTCAAGGGGTTTCCTTATGAGTGGATTATAGAAGGATCAAAGAACATGTCAGTTGTTTGCACCCCATGTCACATACTGGAAATGCAGGGGAGGGAAGGGCCTATCTAGTTCGGTGTTCTGGTGCACACTGTGAGCTGAATGACAGATCCACTGTACCTTGGCCCGAGGGTTGAATATCAGTCCCCTGTGGAGGGCGAAAGCGACTCGCTTAACTAGCTCTTTCCTTATTCCATCTTCCAGCAATTGCTTGGGATCCACCTAAGTGCAAATCAGAGTCATTCAATGCAGTCAGGAAAATGCAAGTCAGGAAAACAGAGCAGAGGGCTAGGAGAATGTGCAACACAGCATTTTCTTACCTCGTCTCTAAATGATTTAGATTTTTAAATTTCTGCCCCTATTTCATTTTTCTGGGGGTGGACTGAATTATTAATCCTGTTGCCTCCACAGGGCTCTTTTCATCTCAGGAAGTTTTATGATAATTATACAACATATTAAAAAGATAGCACATATGGACAATTTTTAATTGTTCCACGATTAATTTAACTTCGTTAAATGCAAAGTGTCTTTCTGTACAGCCAGCAGGAGAGGGCGACAAGAAATTCCAAGTTCAAGTCACAGTTTGTCCTGAACTTTGAACAATCAGGATCATAATGCTCTCTTCCTCCAACAAATGAGTAAAAACAAAACTGCTGAGTGGCACAATGGCACAGTCACATTCCTTCCTGTTCCACACGGAATTCCCAGAAAATCAAACAAATAGTCATGGGCCCCACAGAGCAGCAGCATGGCTGTTACCTTTATGATGCCCACCAGGGTTGTTTTCATCATCAAGATGCCCTCGGTAAAGATGGAGATGGCATGAGTAAGCTTGGCAACCTTCAGCAGAGAGAAAGGGCAGATGAAGGACGTCACGGGAAAGAACCCTCATTGCTATGCAAGGCTAAGCAACTGGTCGACAGTCCTGCAAAGGCTACAGGAAACAAATGTGTGGCTGTGTAAAGGACACCTGTGTGCATGCACTGGGATGAAGTGAGGCTCTGTGTAGAAGGGAAAGACTGCTGTTGGATATGCTGGGGACAGTCCCCGTCAGCAGTTATTTGTCCTTCTCTGGGTTCTGTGTCTCAGGTCTAAACTTCAGGGCTGGCTTCAAGATGAGCTGTAATAACCAGCTGCCTGATTGCATTAAATGTATTTTCTTTTACAATATTTTCAACTTATGATGGGTTTACTGGGATGTAATCCTAAGTCGGGTATCAAATGCACAAAGGACCGTGGATATGAGGAGTCCAGATTGTGCAGCACAGGAAGAACAAGAAAAAGAAAAGAGCTGAACTTCTACAGAGAACACGTGGGTGAACAGACTCTCGGAGACACTGGTGAAGCATCAAGAGTCATGGTGTGAGCACACTAAGAACTGCAAACCACGCTATCACTGAGAGTGTGAGAACACAATCACATGTGATTTATGGCTGGTCCGTGGGATACTCCAGGAGCCACAGGACTGCGATATTTCATGGTTTGGGCTTTAACTATCAAAAGATAGAAACCAAAGGAATATGGCACCTCGTATCGTGGGCCAAGCTGAGCATAGTCCCTCAGCTTGTCCTTGTCCAGGCGGGTAGGCACTTCAATGATGTCATGGGTCTGAAGCTTTATGATCTTCAGAAGAGATGTGAACATGCTTTCTGGAATGATCTGCAAAACCTTTGATGAAAAGAAAGACAAGGAAGAACACAATTGAGTGTCTGCACTATTTTTTCAGCTGATGAATAATGAAGTTGTCAGCAAGAAGGGGACCAGTGAGCAGCATGGCAGTTTGCTCACAGAGATGCTGAGAAACTTAAAAGAACTATCTTCAAAACTGTTACAAAGCACTGGACATGTGGCACATGCCTTTAATCTCAGCACCAGGGAGGCAGGAAAAATCTCTTGTGAGTTCAAGGCCATCCTGGTCTACACAGAGAATCCCAGGCCTGCCAGTGCTACATAGAAAGCTATTGCAAAACAAAACCAAAACACTTGTAGGAAGCACAAGCTCATTTTCTTCTGCCATCAACTGCTAGAGAATACAGAGTTAATCCTCAAAGTGCTCAGGATGATTTATCAAGCTCCTGTTACAGACTTTAAAAGACCAATGCTCAAGATGTTGGCAACATCAGGAAGTTCTCAGCCATGCATGACATAAACTGACTCTGAATTCAGACAAGGCTGGGTCCTTGACCCATCACAGTGACTGGAGCAAGAACCAATGTTCTCACGAAGACTTGGACTGAGTTCTGCTAAGGGAATGTGAGTTGTGCTCTGCCTGAGCAGCCAGCTCTGACTCTGAAGGGGTGACAAGGCCAAGGGCGTGTGAAAACCAGTGTGACTTCTTAGAGAGCAAAATCACACTTCACATCTACAGTTGCAGTAAATGATTGCTTATTTTTCGGTACTGGAAATTCCTGGGAAGAAACATGGAGGACAGGAAGCACCACCAGTGCACTGTTTCAGTCACCGAAACGCAGCCAGAGGCACTTCTTACCTTCCTCACGTAGGACACCAGTTCTCCCGAGTAATACTGAGACACACTCAGAAGGTCAGGGCTGTTTGCTTGATTAATACGCAGCAGGGGAAGATCAAGGGCAGAGGCAAGCTGCAAGGAAACAACACACATCTGTTTCTTGCTTCATAAATGCCCTAGAAATCTCTTTCCCAAAAGTGGGATTTCTAATGCAACATTTGAGCTTAGAGGAAAACAAGCAGCAAACCTCAGCAATGCCTCAAATAGTTTCTGACGAAACATTAAACTAAAACAAAACAGCCCGCAGTCATCAGTTACTGTTGCAGGGTTTCTCGCGCTGACCACCGGCAGCATCTGGGGATGTGGGTGCCATGTCTGTTATCAGGCCCAGCACAGACTGCCGCAGCAGTGCTGGGAGCAGGTGCAGAAGCTGCTGTGGCCACGCGGAGGCTCCCTGGAGCTGGAGAGTTGCTACCCCCTGGAGCTCCTTGCAGTCATGACTCCTTTTCATCCAATAAGCTGTGGTGAGGCCCAGTGCACAACACAGGCCTACAGAGCAAACACTTAGGAGACCGAGCCACAGACTTACTGTAAATCATACATTCTACTTTTACCATCCGTTTTCTTATTTTTTAAAGGTTTTTATTTAATTTTATTTTATGTGCGCTGGTATTTTGTTAGCATTCATGTCTGCATGAGGATGTGGGAGCCCCTGGAACTGGAGTTACAGACAGTTGTGAGCTGTTGTGTGGGTGCTGGGAATTGAGCCCAGGTCTTCTGGAAGAGCAGCCAACAGTCTTAACAGCAGAACCATCTCTCCAGACTTTTATCATTTATATTAAAGATGAAAGCAAATTTGCATACTCATGAAATGGATGTTCATTTTTATTTTTACATAAAGAACTAAACCTTGGCTGGATGTTTGATGCTGCAGGACCTATGGTATTTTCTTTCCTTTTTTTTTTTAATTTTATTAACTATGTATACAGTATCCTGCCTGCATGTGTGCCTGACAGCAGAACAGAGCCCCAGATCACATTATATATGGTTATGAGCCACTATGTGGTTGCTGGGAATTGAACTCAAGACCTCTGGAAGAGTAGTCAGTGCTCTTAACCTCTGAGCCATCTCTCCAGCCCAACCTACGGCATTTTCATAGATGTTTATGAACTATTTCCTAAAGGTTGAAAGCACAGGGGAGAATATCATACACTGACCAATGAGGGTAGAGCAAAGCCGAGACTTCCCTCTGCTGGAAGACAGATGTTGCCATTCCCTGCTTACCTTAAGGAACGTGGCTCTGAGTTTGGTAACCATGGATGGGTTAACCCTTATGCTTTCTTGCATGATGGATGTGAAACTGTAAAGAGGGAAACATGATAAGCAGATGGACTTGTGGCCTTCATCACGGGTAAACATCAGCGTGTCCACATTACCTGTCAATTAACTGCCAGGCAAACGAAAGGTCTCCAACGATTTGCATTGTGATCAAAACTTCCTCCTTAATGTTAATGGTTCTGATCATTTGATGGAGAAACTTGCGGGTATCAGCGAGAAACTGGCAAACTTGCAGATTTGATTCTAATTGGTGAAACTCCTGAACCTGTGTTACATGATCCATTTAATTAAAAAAATTCTTCAGTACAACCCTTTCCTTGACTACTTCCAAGAAAGTTCACCACTCACCAACAATTTCTTGACCAAATTTTTCATTTCACATTAAGCTTCAGAAATCTCTAAGGCAAGTTCTAAGAAAGTACAAGTGTGTAGGATTAGAAAACTCTCCTCCCTGCTCCCATGGTGTGTGTAGACAACCTGACATGCCAGCAGGCTCACCCTCCACTGCAGAAGAAATACATACACCCTGGAGGCCATCTTCTTCCTGAGGATGTCCACACTACTAAGATCATAGAGAGTCACAGCACAACCAATGTACTGGTACAGAACAATACCATGTTTTTGAGGTTTCCTACAGTTCTCAAATTTTCATGTGTCACTCAAGAGGCTTGGGCCACATGCCAAAATAAATAAGGCCAAAAAAAACCTGAGGCTTATAAAGCTGTTTTTAGTGCTACTATAGAGATTAGGAAATCCCCAAACAAGCACTCATTTGTAGCTGTTCTAGAGTGAGGCGCCCTGAGCTAACGAGGTAGTAGATGGAGTTGCTATTTACTTATAGTGACTATCAGAATAAGCTTAAAGAAATAGAAAAGAAATTTTGTAAGAAAGTATGGAAAGTGGAAAATATTAACTATACTTAATGGATAGAGTATAGCTGATGTTTTAAACAATGGAGCCTGAGGGAGTGTTCTAACATGATTATTTCACATTTTAAATCTATATAATCAGACAGCTAAGCATTTAAGAATCTGAGCTAGAGTCATTTCTTTGGGTATACAGGTACTTTTGAGTATATAAATCATTTCAGAAAATAGACTACTTACAAGGATAATAACATTATATAACAAACTACTTTTATTTTTTGTGTATTTACTTCTAGTATTTCTCTCCCAAAGGTACACAATATTTTACATACCTAAAAGAAGGCATAGAATTACAATTTTGTTTTTATACCTTATGACAATCTCCCCAATAGTCCTAGATTATTTTTATAATTCTGCTTCTAAAAGCATGTATTTATTCAAGTTCAGACTTAACAATTGTTGCTACAGTTCTACTCAGCTGACCAGACAGTTACTAGCCTAATTTAAGAATACTGAATATAACACTACAAGGGTTACTTCTGATGAAATATCTTTAGACATGTATATTAATTTATTTTTATTTTATGTGCATTGCTATTTTTCCTGCATGTATGTCTGGATGCCAGATCCCCTGGAACTGGAGTTACAGACAGTTGTGAGCTGCTATGTGGTTGCTAGGAGTTGAACCTGGGTCTTCTGGAAGAGTAGCCATGTGGGTCATAAGGTGTAACTTCTGACCTAAGATATAATTTCAAGATTTAAAAAATTTATTTATGATTGTGTGTGTGTGTGCACGTGTCTGTGTGTATCCATCCATGTGTGAGCACACACATGTGTGCAGGTACCCACAGAGGTCAGAGGTGTCAGATTCCTGGAGTTGGAGTTGCAGGTGGTTGTGAGCTGCCTGCCATGGGTGCTGGGAATGGAACCTGTGTCCTCTGAAAGAGCAGCATACCCTCCCACCTGCTGAGCCAACTTTCCAGCCCAAGCACTACACTGAAAAAGACTTTCTTACCTACAGCTGAAATTTTCTTTGGAGCACCAACCAGCTCCCAAATAAAGATACAGAGACTTATTATTAATTATGGATGCTTGGCCTTAGCTTAGGCTTTTCCCAGTAGCTCTTTTAACTTGATTTAACCTATTTCTGTTCATCTACATCTTGCTTTGGGGCCTTTATCTTTCTTTCCTTCTCTATGTCCTACTTTTCTGCTTCCTCGGGTCTGTCTGTCTGGCCCCTGGCATCTGCCTGGTGTCTCTCTTTCTTCTTTTCTGAGTCTCAATTCCTCCTCCTTCTTACTCTCCCTATCTGAAAGTCCCATATATACCTACTCCCTTCCTATTGGCCATTCAGCTTTTTATTAGACCAATCAGGTTCTTTAGACAGGAAAGGTAAAACAACAGATCTTTATATAATTAAACAAATGCAACACATCCTTGCATAGTTAAACAAATATTCTGTAACACTTACCTCCTCCAAAGCTTGTATTAGCTGCACAGTCTTTCTGCCTGCAGCAGTAGAATCATCATAATTTAGTGACAGTATTTGTTTTGAGATTTCTCTGAACCAAGCTTGAAGATTTTCTGTTAATACAGAAAAAAGGAAAGCATACTGAAACCCCAAATCCTTGTAGCTTTGAACTGAATTTATCTTTTAGGAATATAGTTCTCACAGCTTTGATCAGCTGTGTAACATCACTCCCAACAATTCTCTGACCACCGCCAACAATGTGAAGGGTATGTACCCTAGCACAGCATACCAGATTGTCTGTGACACTCACCGCTAAGGATTAAAGGTTCGCACTTAAGCTGCAAATGCTAAGTGCTAAGGTGCTCATGGGCATGGGAGGGCTCGGACTGCTGGAAAGAACATGGAGTTACTGTTTTCTGAAGAAGTGAAGGTAGATAAAAATATTTGCATTGTCAGAAATAAAGGTTATCTCTCAAGGTGATGGACAGACATGAGCAGAGGTTTCTGGGCAAGGTGAAGATCAACGTGTCAGAACTGTGAGGTACGAGCAGAAAAGTTGTGGGAATTCTGAACAGTTTAAGGGGTGCCATTTGTAACATGTCAGGGTGGTCTTTTGGGAGAGATTTGTAAGAAAGATTTTCTTATTTATATTTGATGGGTATGTGTGTTTGCCTACACATATGTATATGTGCCACATGTGTGCAATGCCTGCAGATGCCAGAAGAGGGCATCAGGACCCATGGAACTGGAGTTATAGGCACTTGAACTGCCACGTGGGTGCTGGGAACCAAAACCGAGTCCTCTACAATAACAGCAAGTGCTCTTAACTGCTCAGACAACTCTGTAACTCTGGGAGAAAATTCATAAGGTTTTTATCTTAAAAAATATGACAAGATGCTATAATTTTTCTATAAGTAAGATTTCCTAAAAGACCCAGGATCATAATCATTAATGTAAAATTTGAGATGTTTCCTTTAAATAACAGCTGGTGACTCCCACTTCTGCCACTAGATGGCAGGTGCTCTGGAAAATACCTGTGATAGTTTGAAAGAAAATGTCCTCTAAAGGGAGTGGCCCTGGTGGGAGTGTGGCCTTGCTGGAGTAATGTGCCATGGGTGGGGGAGGACTCTGAGGTTTCATATGCTCAATCTACACCCAGTGAGACAGACCACTTCTTGTTGCCTGTGGGTGAAGACATAGGAATCTCAACTCCTTCTCCAATGCCATGTCTGTTCAGGCCACCACGTTTCACCATGACAATGATGGACTAAACCTCTGAAACTGTAAGCCAGTCCAAATTAAATGGTTTCCTTTGTTAGAGTTGCCATGGTCATGGTGTCTTTTTACAATTACTGAAACCCTAAAACAACTTATCAAGAATAGAAGATAATAATCTTAGAATCTAGGTCAGTTGTTACTAATAACTCCAGGTGACATGTACTTCTAGAAGATCTCAAGAGGTCTTTGACATTCATTTCCTTCCCCCAATTTCAAATAAATACACACCTCAATTTTATCTAATATTGGGGTGGGAAGATCATGGCTCTCAACCCTAGCAATGAACCAGTTATAGGAACCCCTGGTTCATATTTCAAAGATATAAAACATGGTGTTTAGAGCATCTTTGGTTGTTGCCCAAGGGAGAACAAGCTAGAAGCAGCACAAGCTAAACTACAGACTGCTGTGAGTACTGCCGTAGGGGACAGAGCACACCATGATGAGATCAGGACTTTTTAACTCAGTGTGTGATGGTTAATCTTGATCATCAGCTTGTCAGGGTTGAGAACCACCTAGGAGACACACCTCTGGGTATGTCTGTGAGGGCCTTTCCAGAGAGGGTTCGCTGATGAGGGGCAACCCACTCTGACTGTGGGTGGCACCATCCCATCGGCTGAGATCTCAGACTTAAAAAAAAAAAGTGGGCTGAGTACCAGCACTTACCCCTCCCCTCTTCCTGACCTCAGATGCAAGGTAACCAGCTGCCTCACACCCCCGCCTCCACACCTCCTCTGCCATGATGGGCTGTGCCCTCAAAGTGGGAGTCAAAATAAACCTTCCTTGTTTCGCCAAGTATTTTCTGAGAGAATGATAAAAAGTCACAATCATTTTATAAGGCTCTATATAAGCACACATCTCAAACACATCTTTAGCAGTTACCATTTTTCTCCACTCGGGTTAGCGGTTTCACCCCTGAAAAGACATCAGCCAGCTCGGTCATCCGCTCTGAGCCCTCCTTCTTGTAATGCTCCCACTTTGACTGTTTCTCTGAAAGCATTTGCTTGAACATCTGTTGACAGGATGGAAAGATTCAGTACTTAAGAGAAAATGAAGATCAGACAAAGTTTACAAAGAGATCATCAATGAATCCCTATTTACTTTAAAAAATATATGACAGAGGGCTGGAGATGTGGCTCAGGGGATAAGGTGCTTGTGGTCCAGATAAGGACGAGAGTTCAGATCCCCAGAACTCATACAAAAACCAAACAGGTGTGGAGGCAGAGACAGGAGATCCCACAGGCAGAACCAGCTAGCAAGACTAGCCGAATTTGCTGAGTTCTGGGTTTGGTAAGAGACCATTGTGGTGGTTTATAGAAAATGGCCCCCAGAGTAAGTGACACTATAAGGAGGTGTGAACTTGTTGAAGTATGTATGGCCTTGTTAGAGTCACTGTGGAGGCAGGCTCTGAGGATTCCTATGTTCAAGTTACATCCAGTGTGGTGGCCTGTTTACTTCCTGTTGCCTAGGGATCAAGATGTAGAACTCAGCTGGGCAGTGGTAGTGCACACCTTTAATCCTAACACTCAGGAGGCAGAGGCAGGCGATCTCTGTGAGTTCAAGGCTAAGGTGGTCTACAAAGTTCTAGGATAGCCAGAGCTATTGCACAGAGGAAACCATGTGGAGGTGGGGATGGCAGTGAGGAGGGTGGAAATATGGAACTCTGGGCTCCTTCTACAACATCATGACTGCCTGCATGCTGCCATGCTTCTTACCACAACTGTAATGGAGTTACCCTGGGAAACTGTAAGCCAGCCTCAATTAAATGTTTTGCTTTATAAAAATTGCCATCGTCATGGTGTCTCTTCACAGCAATAGAAACCATCACTAAGACAACCATGCTCTATAAATAAATTGCAAATGATCTAAGAAGGCACCCAGCATCAACTCTGGCCTCCATATGTATGCACCCTCACATAATGCACCTACACATGAGAACACACATACACATAACATAAACCTCTCAGATCCCATCCTGCCTCAGGAAGTTGTAGTACTGGTGGGCTCCCACATCCACCTGGCATGTAAGTGGGTTCTAGGAATCCGGATTGTAGTCCTTAAGCCTACGCAGTGTACTAGATGGGTTTTATGTCAACTTGACACAAGTTAAAGTCACCTAAGAAGAGGGAATATCAAATAAGAAAATGCCTCCACAAGATCAGGCTGTAGGCAAGCTTGAAGGGCATTTTCTTAATTAGGATGGGGGAGGGCCCAGCTCGTTATGGTTGATGCTACCCTTGGGCTGGTAGTCCTGGGTTCCATAAGAAAACAGACAGAACAAGCCATGAAGAGCAAGCCAGTAAGCAGCATCCCTCCAAGGGCTCGGTATCAGCTCCTACCTCCAGGTCTTTCCCTGTTGGAATTCTTGTCCTGACTTCTTTTGATGATGAGTAGTGGTGTGGAAATGTAAGTCAAATAAATTCTTTCCTCCCTCAGTTTCTTTAGTAATGGTGTTTCATCATAGCAATAGTAACACTAATTAAGACACTCAGTAAGCCATTAACCTGAGTCATCTTCCCAGAGCCAAATCCCGGTTTTCACACGTATTTTCACAAGAGTGATTCTCATGAATTACCATACTCCTCATTAGACTAATGTCTACAACCAGGTATACTTTCTCCATCACTAAATAACTGTTACATGCCTAATTCTGTACTCTTCTATAAAAAACAGGTCTAGACAAACAAAATCTGTAGCTTGAGTCAGAGACATAATTAAATCATAATCTTTTCTGAAAAATATTTTTAAACAACAACAACAAAAAAAACAAAGACCAAGGTTATTAATTTAATACTTTTACCTCTTTGAGTATAAATTCAAATTGTGCAGTATCCAACAGCAATTGGAAGAGGATCTTGGGATTGTACCTAGAGTCTGTCAGAATCTGGTCCTTGATTTGACGAAGACGTTTGTTGTTTGGGTCATAGGCTAGAAAGAAGAAGAATTTCCCACTGATTCAGTGTATAAAATCATCCATGAAACAAGACGGGGCAGGGTAGAGTGAGCACTTGTGTGGTTTATGTGAGTTTGATAGGGAAGGTTATAAACCATGCCAATGGGGTAAAGTCTTGAAATCAGAAAAGGAGTTTGTGCAGCAGAAACTCAATGTATCAAAAGCTAGCCAGTGGGGCTAGAGAGATGGTCGGCAATCCAGGACAGTTCCTCTTCCAGAGGACAAGTTTGTTTTCCAGCACCCATATCAAATAGCTCAAAACTGAAACTCTAGCTCCAAGGGATCTGACACATAGCACTGACACATGCACATAGATAACAACAAAAAGTCTTAAAAGTGTGTGAATTAGATGATTAAATTTACACTGTGGGTAAAGTGTACCTGGACCTACGCACTAAGAAGCAAAACCTGGAAAACTGCTTATGTGAAAACCATTTAAGAAGCTGGAGAGATGCCACATATTCTCAAAGACATAGAGTGAGAAGCCCAACTGTGAATGGCTCCCAAGAGGTGGAAATGGATGGCAGGTAGTGGGCTGAGAGCATCTGGCTACAGGAGCTGTGAGGAGAGGCTACGGGGAACAGAAGGTCCTACATAATGCTGGACGAGCAGGAAGTGAGGCCTACACAGGAAAGCTTACTGGATAAGAGATGAAAAGCACAGGGTTACGCCTATGTGGTAGCATCCATCTGTAATTGTAGCTCCTGAGTGGATCACTAAGGTTCAAGGCCAGTCAGATCTACTTAGCAGTTCCAGGACCAAGCATGGCTACTTGGCACAACCTTGTCTCAGAAAATAAAATAAAATAAAAACAGAACCAAAGGAAGCAAGCAAAGAATTTTGCAGGGTTGCTGAACACACAACTCTTGAGGTGGTAGTATACAGTTCTAGAGGAGTCAATGAATGTTTACAATGCAGTTGCTAAGATTAAGCAAGTGTACCATTGCTGTGGGATAATGCTCTTGTACCCTATAAAGATCTGTCACTTGTATTAGTTTAATAAAATGCTGATTGGCCAGTAGCCAGGCAGGAAGTATAAGTGGGGCAACCAGGCAGGAAGTATAGGCGGGTTGACCAGAATAGGAGAATGCTGGGGAGAGGAAAGGCTTGGTCTGTAGTCATCACTCAGATGCACAGGAAGCAAAATGAAAATGCTTCACTGATAAAAGGTACCAAGCCATGTGGCTAACACAGACAAGAATTATGGGTTAATATAAGATATAAGAGTTAATAAGAAGCCTGAGCTGATAGGCCAACCAGTTTATAATTAATGTAGACGTCTGTGTGTTTCTTTGGGACTGAATGACTGCAGGACTGGGCAGGACAGAAACCTCTGTCAACATACCATCTCTGAAGATGCTCAGAGTCTCAAGTATTTACTGTTTTCTGAGATTTTATCACTGGTCTTAAAGTCATAGCTCATGGATCCTGTGGAGGCTTTTCACACAATGTGAGAAGCTCCTGAACGTAATGCCAAACTGTATGAACAGAAGTTTTCAAAGACAGCCACGACCCAGAAGAGTTTGAGGCCACCAAATATCTGCTCTAGGAGGCTCTCCACTCAGTAGGCTCTCACACTTTCTCTACTTCCAATTCTGATAACGTCTGTGGTCCAGAATTTCTTCCCTTTGGTTTAGTCAAAATCTTCCTAATTCCTGCCTTCTGGTGGAGCCTTCTTTGACCTCTGTTCATCTATTTCGACCCTACCAGGACTCACATTATAGGTTCCACACAGCCAGCTCTGACCTGCTACTTGGGACCTTTTGTTAGTTTCTTGGAGCTGTTCTGACAGGTTGGCCCAAACAGTAGCTTTAAACAACACAAATTTAGGTTTTTACATTTTATTTTATTTTTATTTTTTTTTGTTTTTTGAGACAGGATTTCTCTGTGGCTTTAGAGCCTGTCCTGGAACTAGCTCTGTAGACCAGGCTGGTCTCGAACTCACAGAGATCCTCCTGCCTCTGCCTCCCGAGTGCTGGGATTAAAGGCATGCGCCACCATCGCCCGGCTGGTTTTTACATTTTAGAGCTACAAAGTGTGAAACAGAGTCACTAAACTAAAACCAAGATGTTAGCAGGGGCTGACAGTATGGCTCTGTGAGTAAAAGCCTTGGTTTCATAACCCGAGTTCAAGTCCCAGGTCCCAAATGATGAAAGGAGAGAACTAACACCTGAAAGTTATCCTGTGACATACTATGTGTGCATGTATGTACACACACACACACACACACACACACACACACACACACACACACACAAAATGTATACATGGGCACAAAAATATACACTAAATAAAATTCAGTAGGTTGGATTGCTAACAGTATTAGCAGGTTAAGAAGGTATGTCCTCACACCTGTGGTGTGAGGGCCACATAAATCCCAGAATAGCTATGAATGTGGCCCACCACATTTATAGATTGCAGCATCATATCACAATCAAAAGGGTACATACCCCTAAATTAAGGGAAATTCCTTTTCTTGCCCCTTTTAGCCTCTAAAGGCTGTCTGCACTCTTTGGCTTAGGCCCTTTGAACCTTTAAAGACAGCACTGATTGGTCAAGTCATATGCCTGGTAGTGTATCTCTGGTTCTGATCTGCCAGCCTCGCTCTTCTGATTTAAGGCTCTCTTTGATTACACAGGGTCTCCTGGGATAATGTAAGGTCAGCTGATCGGCAATGTCCTCCTCATTCTTCCACATGCACTGAGAGGGTCTAAGGAGAAGGTGGGTAGAGGCATGACGCTATCGCAAGTCTGCAGTTATCTCTTCTTAGATGTTCACAGCTCATCTACCCAGTGTGATCAGTGACCAGCTTCTTCAACATGGGAGCCCAAAGTCCTCGTATTTGCCAGCCACATCCCAGTGCCTACCTAACAGACGACATCTGCTCAGGTGGGCTGCTGACCTCTCCAAGTTGACACAAACATTACTACCTTAAGAAGCCAACTTGCCTCTCATGTACTGACTCGCCCTGGGCTAAATACTCTGCCTTGTGAAGCTGACCTCACCTCTGGAAAGCTTACTGTGGGGCAGGATACGAGCCCCACGCCCCCTTGTGTGCCTTACCCGAGTCGGCCGTGTGAAGCATCAGCCAGCGGATGGCGACGTTGCAGTCTCTCAGACAGTTGAGCAGCCTTGGGATATTGTCCAGAAGCACCTCCTCCCTCAAGTAGCCCTCTTTCAGAAACTGCTGCACCTGAGTGTGCACCCTTTCGCTGACACTGGCGTATCTGCTCGCCTTTGAAATTAAAAAGATGGACGCTGGAATTAGATGGGAGAACAGCTATCCTGAAAATGACTCCCATTCAGCTGAATCCTCTGACAAGTACAAGCCTCTCCTTTATCTCTCTCTACCCCATCTCTCCCTCCCCACTTCCCTTCTTGATAACTTCATTTCTATATGAGGTAATAGCATGCGTATTATAGTTATAGCAATAGGGCAACTGATTATTGAATTTTTTTTTGAGACAGGGTACCTTGTCACCATGTACCTTGGAACTAGCTCTATAGACCAGGCTGGCTTTGAACTCAAGAGATCCACCTGCCTCTGCCTCCTGAGTAATGGGACTAAGGGCATTCACCACCAAGACTGGTTTTATTAGCCATTTTTAAAGAAATATTGTACTTAAAATTCTGAAACTCAGTTTTAGTTTGGGGTGTGATTAAATACTGATGGGTTTATCCTTATATTGTATATTATTTTCTTTTTCTAATGCTGAATTGGACTAGGTGGCCTCTCTGATCTTTTCAATTTTTTTTTCCTCTTTCATCTTTTTGTCTATATGTTTGCTTGTTTGTTTGAAGACAGGATCTCACTATGTAGCTCTACTGTCTTGGAACTCACTACACAGACCAGTCAGGTCTCGAACTCTAAAAGCTGTCTGCTTTTCTCCCAACTGCTGGAATTAAAGGTGTGTGCCACTACGCTGGCTTGAGCCCTTCAACTCTTGGATGGAAAAGAAACACAAAAACAGAGACCCAATTGCCCGTTCTTCCTATTGTGGTTGACAAATGCAGGAAAGACCAGACATGCTCCAAAGATTAGACTTTTGTTTGGCGTTTTCCGTCAGAGTCTTGCTGTCTAGAACTATTCTGCCTTAGTCTTTAAACCCTGGGATCACCACACCAAAGGACGAAATGTCCACAGGTTTACAAAGCTTAATAAAATGAAGATCTCAGCTGATCAAAGTTATGATTTTTTTTAAGAATCCTTTGCAATCCTGGCCATTTGATTTTACTACAATAAAGGTCCACTATTAAACCTTGCTAACCTAGTTAACCTGGCTTAAAGCTCTGAAGAAACTTCTTAAAATGTCACAATGAGAAAATACAAATTTGGAAAAGAATTTGAGTAATGAAAACTTAATGCCCTGACATCAGTAAGCACTGAACCCACTTCCCGAATACACTCTGGGATCCAGGCCAACACTGAAATAACACTGCATTATTTAAGGAATTCAATTTACTTGGATAAAACATGACAGAGGTTTTTGTGTCAATATTGTTCCATCTATAGTGGAAAACTTTATGACCCAGATAGCCAAGCAGGAGAACGTAGCCATTAAGAAATATTAAGTACACGTTTTTGTGTACTTAATTTTTTAAAAATTTGAAATTTCAAATTAAGAAAAGATTTTATTTATATTCCTCTATCTCTTCTGCTATTTCCTTCTGCCTGGTGTTCTTACCAAAGAAGAATAGAGCCACATCACTCAGAAATGCATATAGCGTCTTGTGCTTCTGTAAACCAATCAGCGCCTCAGAAGGGATGACTCCACCTACAGGAGTAGACTACCACTCATTTCATCTTAGCATCCATCCTACTGCTAAACTTCAAGCCAGCTCTGTTCACAGGACAAGAGCTTCACACAAGAACACCAAAGTCAACTGTGGCCCTGTCCCACTGACTCATCTTAGGTATGGAATCTTTCTTAGGTCCCCAGTCTGTATTTCCTTTCCCACACGTTTAAAACCTATAAATAATCCTGATGTGCACATTTTACCTTCTAGTCATGCAGTAAGATGTATAGGAGCATCTTTTCCCAACTCCATGGACGTGTACCTAGCTTGTTTCCTTCTAGTCGTGCAGTAAGATGTATAGGAGCATCTTTTCCCAACTCCATGGACGTGTACCTAGCTTGTTTCCTTCTAGTCGTGCAGTAAGATGTACAGGAGCATCTTTTCCCAACTCCATGGACGTGTACCTAGCTTGTTTCCCATGAGCCAGGCTTGACCTCCTAGGATGGTCCCTGATCAGCGCAAACCTACCTGCTCTTTGACGTTTGAGAGGTCGAGGGTATTGTTTAGAGCAGTTTTCGCAGCTTTGTAAGGTTCCCAAGCATCGGCTAGATTAACGGTGATGCCCATATAGATGCTGATGACCTGAAAGAGGAGACAGCCACTCAGTACCTGCCCAGCATCTGCTTCCATTAAGGAAAGGGGCGGGGAAATGCAAAGTAGTGCACACGAGTGTCCTCTCTTTCCAGTTTTAATTCATAATAGTGAAAACCTAGTGCTCTCCAAAGAAACAGTGACAAGTTTGCTTTTCAGGGTAAAGGACATGAAGTGACCTCACCCTTCCAAACCGCTGAGTGTTAGACACCTAGATGGAGAAAATCACAGGAAGAGAAGAGCAGTGACTAACAAGAGGAAGCGGCTTCTCTTCTTTCTCTTACTTTTTTTTAGAGACAAGGTCTCTCAATGGCACCATCACGAGAGCTCAGTTTTCTCATATTTGGTTCTTAAAAGTCAATGATGGTGATGGTAAGATGATGGCTCAGAGAGAAAAGGCATCTGCCATACAGGCCTGGTGATTTGAATTTGATCCCTTGAGCTCTGGGACTTGTGCATTCCTCACCATACACCCCCCCACATGCGCGCGCGCGCACACGCACGCACACACACACACACACACACACACACACACACACACACACACACACACACACACACACACCCCTAAAGTCACATAGGACTCCTGAGAGCTCTCAAACAAGTCTATTGCTGCCAACGTTAAGTGATTTTTAATCTGTATTTTATGTGTCTAGGTGCTTTCCTGTACTCATTTGTGAATCATTTGTGTGCCTACTGCCCACTGAGCCACAGAAGGGCACCAGATCTGGACCCGCAGTGTGGACAGTTGTGAGCTGTGCTGTGGGTGCTGGGACTCAAACTCTGGTCCTCTGGAAGAGCAGCCATGTCTTAACCACCGAGTCATCGCTCCAGTCCTTAATTCATTACCTTTCAAGCTTATTTTTTAGAAAGTAAATTTCACGTCATAACCTCCTTTAAGAGCAGTTTTACCCAGTGCCCACAGGTTTGTTGTGTGCACTTTCATATTGCACAACTCTACGGTTTTTGGTTTTTGATTTATAATATGGTTTCTTCTTTTGCACAAAAGCCATCTGGGTATTTTTTCTCAAACATTTACATACATCCTTTTAATACTTAATTATAATTGAATTGCACTCTATTGAGAAAATATAGTTTATCAGCTTCTTTCTTTGCTGAATTCTTTTATGATCTACCACATATTCAACTTTCATATATATATATATATATATATATATATATATTCTTTAAACACATATATAACATTTATGAAACAATTTATGTTTGAAAAAGATGCATAAATTTTTTTCTGTCATGATTAATTTTGTCGATTTTCCCATGTGAATCCGAGAATTTTGTTTTATGTATTTTGAGGGTGTTACTGAGTACATACAATTTCACAGCTGTTAACCATCCCTGTGGATTATCCATCTTAAGCATTTTATATAATAATGGTTTTCTTTCACATTTTCTATTGTCTGATAATTTCTCATAAGTTGTTTTTACTGGTTTACATTTGCCTGGCATATCTTTTAAAAAATCTATTGGGTCACATGTGTGTGGGAGGAGCACTTTTAGGTATATAATTCAGGATGTTGTGATTATAGCACTATGGTCAAAATGATTCAGTCTGGCAACATAAAGCAAAACTACCAAAGTTTCCTTTTGGTTGCTCAACTCAATCTGAGTTCAATTCACAGGTTGACAGTAACCCTTACCTAACTGCTGGTTGTTCTCATACTGCCGGGGAACTGTGAGTGTCTTTTAACAGACAGGCAGTGTGACTGGGCCGCTGAGATTCAGTAGTGAGAAGAGGAGCAGAACCTGGTAGCTGAGAACCTGCCCCAGTCCACTGCATTACCATAAAAACTCCTTGCTCTGGAAACATTTCACATATGATAGGTGTGTTGACAGCTTTACATGAAACATGCTACAAGCACACCCTGCAGTAGCCTAAACCTCACTAGATCTACCATAGTCATCTTACAGGTAAAATTTAACCGTGAAAGTGAAATTCCAATTCAAAATTTGACAAGTTAAGTGAACTCTGCTAGCTTAAGTTCATAAAAGACCTTAAGCTCATATGAAATTAGAAATTTATGCCTTGGCAATGCTGAAGCATGCATGGACAGCCCATATATGGTGGTTCTGTTGAACTTGTCTATATTGGGTTTCATGGTCTAAGTTGATGAGGATGACTGACCAGGTCTCCTCCTCAAGAGAGCACCAGATCTCCTTACAGATGGTTGTGAGCCACCATGTGGTTGCTGGGAATTGAACTCAGGACCTTTTGGAAGAGCAGGCAGTGCTTTTAACCACTAAGCCATGATGGCTCAGTCATTAAAGGCTAGGTTCACAACCTCTAAACTCATATAATTGACCTTTGTTCATAAAACATAAAGAATAAACAGTCCTGGCTTATATTCTCAATAGCCAAATTAAGATGTATTTTAATACATAGTTTTACTTTCAGAGTATCTATTTTAATGAAAATGATATCATTTTTGTGTAGAATTTTTTTTTTTTAACTAACTGGTTAGTTCTTCATGTCATGATTCATAAAACTCTCACCACACAGGATAATTTTGCTCCAGTAATTTTTTTTGTCTGTGTCCAATTATTTACAATTTTTTGGCTTCTACATTAAAGGCCAAAATAACAGGACTGGAAAGGTGGCTTAAGAGGTGAGAGAGCCTGCCAAACAAGCTCAAGGACCGGAGTTCAATGCCTGGGACCCACATGGCAGAAGGAAATGACTTCCCCAAGTTCTCTTCTGACCTTTACACATGGAAACACACACAATAAATAAAAGGGGAAAAAAGACAAAAGAATAGAAGGGTTCTGCATATTTCTGTTTAAAAGAATTTTTAATTAAAAAATTCCACACAATATACTTTGTTTTCCCACACCCAACTGTTTCTAGGTCCTTTCCATCTCTGTGCCCACCCAATCAGGCCTTGAAATCAGTAAGTAGCTGAGAAAGACCCTGAGTTCCTGATCCCCCTGCCTCTGGGTCACTAAGGTGTATTACATACTTGGCCCCAGGGAGTTAGTTTTGTGACAGACTCACGAAAGGGAGGAGTACTTGCCCAGTTATCTGGAAAGTATTTATCCACGATCTCTCTCATCTTTGCTTGGTGGGTGTGAAGAATGGAAGGTTCAAAATAGAGAATCACGTACAGCATGGCGGCTTGATTCGCCAGGGCAGTGCTGCGATGTTCTGGCAGGGGGTAGGCAGAGACCTGCAATATAACATCCCAGAGTTAACTCTCACACGCTACAGGATCTTTCCAGGCCTGCTCAGCTGCCAGCTCTGTCTAGGCTGCCCTTCTGCTCCACTGTGTCAGCTGCTGCAATCCTGCCACCACTGCTACACGCTCCAGCGCACACCGGTTTCCCCTTAAGCTAACATGCACACCTCTGGTGGGTATTTTCCTTCCTAAGCCACAAGGCCACTCTGGGTAGGCACCAGAGTCTACCTTCTTTGGTGATGAATAGCCAGCACCTAGCCCATGAATGAACATACCATCCACGCTCAGTAACTGTCTCTTGAACAGACGACTTAAAAAGAATACACCCTCTTTCTAACTGCTCACATCCCATCTTCTCCCTGAAACCTCGGATTCTCCCAAACTTAACAGCTCCTTTCCTTGGCCCTGCAGCACTGTTTAAATGCTTTTACAAATAGTTTCTAGCTGCTGTTTTGACTCACTGGAAGGAAGAAATATGAAAAGGAGTAGCTGAGGAGGAAAGTATATTCTACCTTTTAAATTATTAAGCCCCCCCCCCCATTCCTACCTGGTTGTAAATGTCATCAGATCTCAGGCGTCCGATGACCATGCTGATGAAAGTTTCGTTGATAGGCACTCTCTGGAAATAGCTCTCGGGGTAGTTGGGTGGTCTTTTGGCTCCTGGCTGGCTGGAATACCCTGTACTCCGCAGCAGCTTACAGATATCATCCATATTCGAATCAGCAGAGGACCGAGCGGCACTGGATCAAGTTCATTCACAATGGGAAACAAAAGAACCAAAGACATCACATGTCAGAAACACGTAAGTCTAAAAGTAAAGGACTCCATCCTGAAACGACAATGGATCCATTTGAGTCCTACCATTCAGAAGCACACATCTGAAAAGCTTATTTGAAGGGTAGGTATTGGTTCTCTGCCCACTTTCCAAACCCCTGGAGCTGACTTGTCTCATCATACTCATCAACTATAAAGCAAGCACTACAGTATTTGGAATACCACAGCAGGGTTTGAGTTGGTGTCTTAAGATCAAGGTATTAATAATTAAGAGCAAAACTATCTTACAGAAATAAGATAAAAGAAGATGCTAGATAGCCACATCTGTTCTGAGTAGGTCTTGAGTCCAAATGATTCCAGATTCCGGTCTGACTACCAAATAAGTTATGCAGGGTGCGTGCGTGTGTGGATGCGTGTGTGTGTGTGTGTGTGTGTGTGTGTGTGTGATATCTCCACATGCATACAGACGCTTGTAGAGGCTAAAAGAGGGCACTGGATCCTGGGTGGTGTGCTAGGAAATGAACTCAATTGGGTCTTCTAGAAGTCTGTAAATATATATATATATTTTATTTTTGGCTTTTCGAGGCAGGGTTTCTCTATAGCTTTGGATCCTGTCCTGGAACTAGCTCTGGCTGGCCTTGAACTCACAGAGATCCACCTGCCTCTCCCAGTCGCTGGGATTAAAGGCGTGTGCCACCACCACCAAGCAGAAATCTGCATATATTCTTAATGGCTAAGCTACTTCTCCAGCTCCACGCATCCATTTTTTGTACAGTTTTTCAAAAGATGGAAATCCTGTATGAAAGGTGCTAATATTAAAAAGCTGACAAGGTGGCTCCTTGGGACCCTACTTCCTGCAACCACACAGTTCTGCAGACACATGTAACACAAGACCTGGGGGGTTTCTGTGTCTATGCCTGTACTGGGGGGGATAGCTTTCCACCTGGTCCAGAAGGACAGCTTTCTGGTCATCCACACGAGAATGACAACAGAAAGCTCCTTTATTTCTTTATGGGTGCCAAAGCGTCTTGTTTGAAAACTAAAAAAGAAAACTTCAAACGCAAAACATTTGCAAATTTTAGAATTCCTTAAAATTTATCCTCAAGTTAAAACATTCAGAGTTTAGATTCCTGCTTTATAACAAGTACATTATCATCATATCTCTATATTGCTAGATATAAATAGAATTCATATTTTATACAGGTTTTATTGAATGCTATTTGTTAACTATAACACATAAAAGGGTAATGTTCTTTTGGTATGTTCAGAAGATGTGTGTACTGTAGCATCCTTCACTATAGGCCACTGTTCCCAGTAGTACAGGAGCAGTGCTTTAGGGGTGTGCAGGCTAGGTCAGGAATACCTGTATCGGTAATAAGAAACCAGCATCCTCTCTCTGACTTCTCCTTCAATCTTCTGGTCGATGACAAGTAGCATAACTCCATATAAGTACAGGGCTTCACACTATGAAGAAAAAGGACAATGGCCAAATTCATAAGTGATGGAGGAAGGTCATTGGTTAATTATAATAAAGAAACTGCTTGGCCCTCATAGGTTAAAACATAGGTGGGAAGAGTAAACAGAACAGAATGCTGGGAGGAAGAGGAAGTGAGCTCAGAGGCCATGCTCCCCTCTCCCGGGCAGACGAGATGAAGCAAGCTGCCAGGTCAGACATGTCGAATCTTTCCCGGTAAGCACACCTAGCGGTGCTACACAGATTATTAGAAATGGGCTGAATTAATACGTGAGAATTAGCCTAGAAGAGACTAGATATAATGGGTCAGGCAGTGTTTAAAAGAATACAATTTGTGAGTTGTTATTTCGGGTAAAGCTAGCCTGTGGCGGGAGCTGGGGGGCGGAATGCAGCCCCACAGCTCCTACAACACATTAAGACCTGTCTGCAAGGATTGAAGTTGACAGTGGTACAAATGATCACTCTGCTCACATGCCCCCAATAAAGTTGGATTTATATTTTAAAGTCAATGTACGTTTTTCTACAAAGGGCTCTCAATTGTTGTGTAGAATGGGCTTTAAAAATGGACTCAAACCAATTTTAATTCCTAGTGATTATTTTGCTTGTGATACCAAAATAAAATCTCAATTCTCTGAATACAGATGATCTAGAACTAATCTTTCTGTCTCTTTCTACCTCCCAAGTCCTGGGATTACAGACAAGGCCACCACACTGGCTCTGACATACATTTCTTAAATGATCACCAATGTCTTGGATGCAAAAAGAAGATGGACTTTTTCTTTTTCTGAGACAGGGTTTCTCTGCATAGCCCTGGGTGTCCTAGAACTCACTCTATAGAGTAGGCTGGGCTTGAACTCAGAGATCCATCTGTCTATGACTCCCAAATACTAGGCTTCTACCACTGCCTTGTTGAAGACTCTCTTCGGCCCCAGGAGCTAAGGACCAAACCCAGGGCCTTATGCTTGCTAGACAAGTGCTCTAACACTGAGCTAAATCCCCAACACCAATGAAGGACTTCTTATACAAAGGAAGCTCATAACACAACATAATCTTTTCTTCCATTATTCATTTCATTCAACACTCACACATTCTAAACTTGAAAGATAACTATTAGGCCATCTTCTTTTCTTTGTGGAATGGTATTCTGCATGCATTGATGCTGTTTCATATTATCATTACCATTATTATTACTGAGACAGGGCTTCTCTATTATGTAGCTCTGGCTGTCCTTGAACTTGTGGCATAGACTAGGCTAGCCTTGTCCTCACAGAGATACAATTGCCTTTGACTCCCAAGTGCAGGATTAAAGTCACATGCTACCACATGGAGCTGTTTCATATTCCTGAATATATTACTTTCCAATCACTAATACTTACTAGAAGCTGTTTTCCATCCTCATTGAGAAGCACAGTTTCTAAAGTTTGTTGAATATAAACTCCTTCATTGAGATCATCGAGGTATCTAGAAGCAAAATGCAAGGATAAGATATTAATGTAAACAGAAGATGTAACAGCTTTGAGGAAGGAAAGACTTTTCAAAGATAAGGCAGGACTCCAGGCATTCTGGCCTTAGTTCCTCTGTAGTGTTTGCTATGCTTATGAACCTTAGGGTCCTAGAGATGTAACTCATGGTGATTTGGGGCCACAGGTTAACACTTATGGATCTTCAAAATCGAAGGAATAGTCCCTACTCTTGAATTATAAAACAGCAGTAGCTCAGAAGTAATGGCATAGGAACATGACAAGGAATAGTGGCTAAAGTCAAGGAATTGGTAAACGTGTGCGTGTGTGTGTGTGATTGGTAAGCTCTTAAGAACTACTAATATGAGCCGAGCCTGATGGAACAGGCTTATCATCCCACGCACTCTGGGGGCAGAGACAGGCAGATTGTAAACTCAACACCAGTCTGGGAAACACAGTGAAAGCCTGTCTCAAATTAAAAAAAAAAAACAAAACAACAAATGCTTGTTTGCAAATTAATGTTAAATCTAAAGTGTTAGCACAGGATCACAAACTGAAGACTGCACAAGAGTTTACTAGGACCTGTTACAGGAGGGGAGATAGAATGAACTACCACAAGGCATGGCAGGGACGAGTTAGCTCTGAGAATGGCAAACATGTTCTGCTGGGTCCCTCCTTCTCCGCTAGTCCACCAGAATAAGCTGTCATGAAATTCATCCATCAATACCTGTTTAAGTCTACGATGTATTTATGCACACTTTGAAAGGCTAAGTAGAACCTGGTCACGATTTCTATGTTGTTTTCCCGAAACTCTTCGTCTAAATCCTGTAGCTCAGGTTTGGCTTCCAGTTTGCTTTCCCAGAACTCTGGACCCTAAGAAGGAAAACACACTTGTGTTAGAAGTCATTAAAGGCCTATTGGCGGGAAAACTGCTCCAGGGTGCCGTAACATTACACTCTAAGGTTCTTACGTAGCAGAGTGACAGAAGGGAAGACGGCCATGCAATCCTAGAATGAAAAAGCCTCTGGGTGAATCTCAGTCAAGATGAGCATGCTTTTAAATGTATTTCAGGCACTGTACTATGTTATAGGTTGCTCTCTGTAAATGTTGTGTTAGGACTTTCCACCACACAGTACCCTTCCTTTCCCTTTGGTTGAAAAGCTGTCTTTTCAATGCTCCATAACTACTTTCCTATTCAAGCCCCGCGGCTCCCAGAGAACAGCTGCTTTTTTTGTTTTTGACAGGAATACCAAGGCCACGGGGAAAAGCACCTTAAAATAGCTGAAGTCAAATATGATGTCTCCGTATCTCTGCTGGTCAGCCCGGTCTTTCAGCCGGAACACAGCTGGAATGAACTCAGACAGCCGCAGCACCTCGGCAATGATGGCATTGCCGCAGGAAACGATCCTCAGGATTGCCTGGCCACAGAGGTTATTCTCAGCCAGGAAGTCCAGCATCGTGATGGCGATCCGCTATTCCACACCACAATGGTGGGAATGATTAATGGCCTCAGAGCTGGAGTCTGTGGATCATGAGAGGAAGCCAGGACTGTAGACCAAATGGCTGATCCATTAAAAGAACCTGTATTGAAAAAAGAAAAGTTAACTTTTTTTTTTTAAAGAAATGTGTGTATATGCCTTTGAAATACATATACAACCCAGGAAAACTATGTCAATGAGCTCTGGTATGAGAAGGCGTTTATTCCCCAATATTCGGGGAGAGATGAATATTGGTGGTGTTAGGTCACTTCCTTCTTTCTTCCCTTTTACTCAGTTTAGGACTCCAACCTCTGGAATGACATCAAACTCAGGGAAAGGCTTTCCTTCTCAGTTGAACCCCTCTGAAGACACCCCTAAAGGCAGATTCACAGGTGATTTCAAAGCCGGTTAAGTTGAGAATAAAGGTTAGTACCACAAGGACCTTTGTAGAACCACACCACTGACCTCTCTTCCAGCCTTTGTTTACTTCTCATGGAAAAAGACGGAGGGTACAGCTCATTTCTGAGCCGGCATCAGGGCTACTGGGCTTGTGCAACCTAGTGTAACCTAACTGCACAACACACCCTGCTAGTTGATATTTTCACAACTGCAAACATTACAAGTCAGAGACACATGTGGGTATATCATTTCGAGGCATTTATCCAAGACACAGCAATACCACTTTTGGGTATATATCCAAAGGATGCTCAATCATGCCACAAGGACATGTGCTCAACTATGTTCACAGCAGCATGGTTTGTCATAGCCAGAACTTGGAAACAACCTAAATGCCCCTCGATTGAAGAATGGATAAGAAAAATGTGGTACATTTACACAATGGAATACTACACAGCAGAAAAAAATGACAGCTTGAATTTTGTAGGAAAATGGATGGAGCTAGAGAACATTATTTTGAGTGAGGTAACAGACACATTATTACATGTACTCACTCATAAGTGGCTTTTAAACATAAAGCAAAGAAAGCCAGCCTACAAACCACAATCCCAGAGAACTTAGACAACAATGAGGACACTAAGAGAAACTTACATAGATCTAATCTACATGGGAAGTAGAAAGTAGAAAAAGACAAGATCTCCTGAGTAAATTGGGAGCAAGGGGACCTTGGGGGAGGATTGAAGGGGGAGGGGAGAGGGAGTAGAGAAAAATGTAGAGCTCAATAAATATCAATAAAAAAAGAAAAAAAATTCTTGTCAAAGGAACTTGTTTTTAAGAACAGCATTGTTGTCCCTATCCAGAGGACAAAAGATGGCTCTATTTTTATCTTTTCATAAAACCTCAGTTCCATAAAGAAGAAAGCAACGATCTCAAATTCAGAATGGATGCTCTTCCAGAAAAGTTCTAGGATAAGCTTGATCACTGCAGCCTGATTCATGACTCCTTAAGAACACTTAAGGAGAATGTCCCTGGTTGTGGATGGGAGTAATAAAACTCCTTCACTACTCCACATCTATACAGAAATCAGGAGACCAACTGTTTATTTTCCTATCATAGACGAATCATGACCCATTAGAAGCCGCCCCCCTCCCACAAAGAACTTTAGCATCATACCTTAGGTGAGTGAGGGGCATCAGGGGGCGTGAGAAGAGACTTGCCCAAACTTAAAGTGAGTGACAGAACTTTTATTCAACCCTTTCGCTAGTGTAGAAGCCTTCATGTCAGTGACTACTCGGTTTTCTCGAGAGCAAATGAAAGATCAACCCCATCACCAGGGCACCGCTTCGAGAAACTTCCACACTCAGCTATGGGCTACGTAGCTGAGCATCACCCCTAATGCTTCAAAGATGCGTGCAAGAGAGATTTCCATTAAGGCGTAGGCGATAGCAAGGATGCAGCCCCAACCCTGCAGGACCTAGGTTTCTCCGCCCCGGTGGCTCCGGCGACAGCACCCGACGCGGCCTACGGGAGCTGGGGGGAAAGGACCTCGAAACTGAAGGCGCGCCTCTGACTCACCTTTCAGCCGTCCGACCCTCGCCGCGCAGACTGAGCACCCGAGTCTCTCTCTCCAGCCCCAGAGATCCCCTAAAGGGTGGAGCGGGACCCTGGTTTCTGCCCTGGCTTTCCCCAACCCATCACATGACTTGCGGGGATAGGCCCGGGCCAGGCATCATGTGATCACTCGCGGGCGCCGACTGATGACGCAGAGCGCGCGCGGGGCGTTTCAGCCACTGGAGTAGTGGGCTGAGGAAAGGTTTTGGAGTCTGGCCTTGCGCCGTTCAGGTAGATGCAACTGAGCTGCCAGGTAAATATCGAAGAGGTACCGCGATGGGGGAGGGTTGGCGGGCGTTGTCGCCTCCTTCTGAGTCCCGGGGACTTGGGCTGTGAGCCCGGCCCTTTTCACGCGCAGCAGCGAGACGGAGGCAGGTTATCCCCACCCCCCCTTGCAGCCTCTCATTCTTCACCTCTGTGTGATTAAAAAAAAAAAAAAAAGAAAAGAAAAGAAAAGAAAAAGAAAGAAATCTGGTTTGAACTGACTTTAAAAGCAGAGGCTTGAAGAGTTGGTTGAGATGTACTCAAGACCACAGGTGCTATTTCGTTTCTGCAGGTAGAGGTAAGTTGTGAACTACTGCCTTGATGTGAACGAAGTCGGGGGCTCACCTTGTTGGGCATGGGCAGACCTGGAAATGGCCGTAGTTTTTGTTGTTACTTTGGTGGACTCAGCAAATCCTTCCTGACCACTTGGTTTTCGTGGGCCGTTTCGTAGCTAATGCATGTTCCAGGTTGAGGAGGCCCCTGCGTAAGGGACTGGCAGACGTAAGCAAATAGCTGGCTTTGTAGGAGAAATATGTGATGGGAACTGTGATGGCATGGAGACAGGAAGGAGACACGGGCGAGGGAAGGCTTGAAGGGTGTGTATGTCTATGCTGGCGTGCCGGAAAAGGAGACACAACTCTGTTGAAGTTGCCACCTTGGGTTTAAGGGAGGTTAGGGGCCGAGCTTCGTGTTTGTTGCTCTGTGCCTACTACGGTGCTGCACAGAAACATGCAGAGCAATGTTGCCCTGTTTACGTGAATAACTGGCATAATTGACAGCAGCTCTTCCAGGAATATAAGGGAGGCAAAGTGGTGTCCTGAGCCTGATTAACTTGGTGAGACCCCAGGAAGCGCATGACTCTGTTGTAGATTGTCTTGGAGGCTATGGGTCCTGGGAACAAAAAGATCAATGTTATTGGAAAGAGGTTCCGAGAAGAGGTTGAAGTAAATCAGTGTTTTTTTCTTTTACTTATACTTACTTTTTAAAAAAGGTTTACTTATTTATTATATATACACAGTGTTCTGTCTGCCTGCATGCTAGAATAGGACACCAGATCTCATAGGTGGTTGTGAGCCACCATGTGGGTGCAGGGACTTGAACTCAGGACCTCTGGAAGAGCAGCCAGTGCTCTTAACCTCTGAGCCATCTTCTCCAGCCCTTATGCCAGTGTGTCTTAACCAAGGTGATGATGACGGTTTGTTTTCAGATGACTCTTTGTAGCGAGAGACAGATGCACATGATAGGATTGTATCAGTGTCCCTGGCCTCTGCTCCGTGGATACTAGTCCATGTCTCCCAATCTAAAAATGTCTCCACATGGTGTTGAATATTCCCTGCGGGTGAGCCCCCAGGTCCTAACAAGCCAAGGCCTGAGGACCAGTGGTTAGAATGTTCAGATGTCTATATCAGATACTATGTCCCAACAGTTTAAAACTTTTGTCTTTCAGTTTTAGAGGCTGAGAATTCCAAGGCCGATTTACCATCAGATTGAGTGTCTGGTGAAGACCTGTTTTCTGTTTTCTAAATGGCATGGCCTTGCTGTTTCCTTCAGTGGTCGGGAGGATGGGAGGGATGCAAGAGAGCTCTCTGGAGCTCCATTTTTAAAGGGGACTAATTTTGTTCTGGAGGGTAGATCTCGTCACCTCCTTGAAGGCCTTATCTTCTTATACCACCACTTTGGACAGCAGGATTTCAACATAGAAATTGGGGCTGAGGACCCAGACATTCAGACCTTAGCAGATAGGTGAGACTGGGGGAGGGGAGAAGTGAAGAATATACACATGCTGGGCGTGTGGAGGGGATTCGCAGTTGTGAATGGAACTCTAGACAGCTCACAGGAAAGATACGGGAAGCGATGAGAGGCTGAAGGCATGTAAGAGGAGATGCTGATCCCCGAGGAAGGGATAAGGGCTCCAGTGCTGGCCTGAGAGCTGGTCCAGTGAAGCGGGAGATGTGGGAAGCCTGGCAGACGTGCCAGTAAGGACAGGGAGAAAGGATTTGGGGACATGCCTATAGGAGAGCTTGGGCGCCAGCATGAGCACAGAAGCATGGGACATTCTCAGAGGGGGAGGTGGGAGGATGTTTTTTATTTTTTTTGGATTTTTCGAGACAGGGTTTCTCTGTAGCTTTTGGTTCCTGTCCTGGAACTAGCTCTTGTAGACCAGGCTGGCCTCGAACTCACAGAGATCCGCCTGCCTCTGCCTCCCGAGTGCTGGGATTAAAGGCGTGCGCCACCACCGCCCGGCTGGGAGGATGGTTTTAAGATTAAAGAGAGAAGAAGTCTTTGGTTTGCTGTGGAGAATGGTGTGGGGGAGGAGCGAATCGGTGATATAAAAACGTGGGGAGGATTGCTGAGAGAAGGAAGGAGAAGGTCTAATGTAAAGTGGAGGTGGTCCGCCTAGGCACAGTTAGGTCACTCAACATGAGAAAAAAAACAAAATGCAGAAACTGAGGCTGGTAGGGTGGAGGGAACCTTTGTGGTGGTTTCTGTTTTCTCAGTGAAGTAGCAATCCGAGTCTTCGGTGCAAGTGGGCGAGCAAACATCAGGAGTTTGTAGCGTCAGGTGTCATGGGTATTTCTAAGCCAGGGCTGTGGGCCGGGCATGACTACCATCTCAGCATTTGAGTGGCAAGAGTATTGCTCTGAGTTTAAGGCCAGTTGGGCTATATAGTGAGACCCTGTGAGGAACCAAAGGCAGGAGAAATAGGGGTCATTTTCTGTACAAGAAAAACTCAAGTAGATGCCTAGAGAGTTGTATGCTCTTTGCAGCTGTCTGTGCTGTGTATTTTATATACCTTTTCCTCATTGTGAGGGCTAAGTCAGGCATTTTATCGTCCCTTTATTGTACAAGTAATCTGTGCTGTCTCCATGGCGTATTTGCCTGTCTGGCCCCATCCATGAACTGGAGAGCTCCCAGGGAACAGAAGCTGAACATTTCTGGGGCATAGAACGCTGCCTGGCATATGGCAGTTTTTCACTGAATTAGAATAAACCAAGTAGTACTTGAAAGTAAAAGTCTTGGAGTATTTACCTTGAAAACCACTGTATCCCCATGCTCAGAGAAGTTGCCTGGTCTTTAGGACGATACTTCTTGTTTGTTAGACAAGTTGTTTGAATCAGCAATTGTGGTATTGTGACTATTTATGTTAACCTGATACCTCTAAGGTAAAAGCCAGCACTTTAGCCCCCTGTGCTCTCCCCCTTTTCTACCCTGTGTTTTTAAAATGAGCCTTAGAATTTACATGGTGAGAGCCGGGCGGTGGTGGTGCATGCCTTTAGTCCCAGCACTTTGGAGGCAGAGGCAGGCGGATCTCTGTGAGTACGAGACCAGCCTACAAGAGCTAGTTCCAGGACAGGCTCCAAAACCACAAAGAAACCCTGTCTCAAAAAACCAAAAAAAAAAAACAAAAACAAAAAACAAACAAACAAAAAGAATTTACATGGTGAGACCTTTAGTTCCTATTTGTGGAATAAGGGAACAAACCCAGTTTAAAGCAGTAGTGGAGAAGCTGCAGTTACAGCTGAGGTGTGAAAGGAAGCTGGTACCGTGAGAGGAGGAAGTGCTGGAGAAAGGAGGAGCAAGAGTGAGTTCTGATGCAAATTGTGGATCAGAAGCTAGATCGCACCACGCACCACGAGCATGGCCTCTTCCTTCGAAGAGGAGCCTATTATCCCATGAGCCTGAGTTCATCTTCTGTCTCTCTGAGTCCCAGAAACCATTTTCCCTCACGGTGCCGCCAGCTTTAGCAGCAGCCTGCTTGCCATTTAAAGCCAGCATGAGTGCTGCACTTTTCTAGTTGTTTCAATGGAGTGGATCTCAGGAGGCTCCCGAAAAAAGCCAAGATGTCTATGTAGACAAGGGGTCCAAAGCTTAAAGTGTTGGTGTTTAAAGGAATAGATAAGGGTGTATTTAATATGAGGGTAGTAACTACAACTATAATAGATAAACCGCTGTGAGGTAAGATGTCTATGTAGAAATCCTGCTTTTACTGAATCTGAGAAAATTGCAGGTGCAAATCTATTGGAACTTAAGGAACTATCAAAACCAGATTTTTTTTAAGAGTTCAAAATGCATATATATATATATATATATATATATATATATATATATATATTAGGTAAGTTAAAAGCTATAGATTTAAAAAATCTTATTAAGCTTTATTTTCTTTCTTGTTGTAAAAGGAAATATGTCATGGACAGTCTTTATTGTCTATATGTGTTAGGCTAGTAAGAACTGGGTTTTGTAGAATTATTTGAAGCATCAAGAAAGGGGGTGTTCTCCTTCTTAAAAACTGAAGATAGTTCCCGTCCCCACATTATATTGCGTGTGTGTGTTTGATGGCCTTGGTGTTCTCTGAGCACTGCCTGCAGGTAACGGGGTAGCACATGGATATTGAGTGCAGTCGTCATGGAGTGTTACGGCTGTGCTCTTTTCCCATAGGGTTTTTTCCTGACTTAGAACTCTTCCTGTTGTGTTTGAAATTTTAGGTAACAATTTCAAGATGCCAGGGCGTTCCGGTACAAATTCAGGTTCCACTCGTTACATATCCTTCAGTGGTGTGGAGTCTGCTCTCTCCTCCTTAAAAAACTTCCAAGCCTGCATCAGCTCTGCAATGGACACAGTTTCTAGTGTTGCCCTGGACCTTGTGGAGACTCAGAGTAAGTGATATGTAAAACTCACTGTGTGTGTGTGTGTGTCTACTCTGAGGTAACGGTGTGGTTGCATTACTCTGGGGATGCCCTTTGCATGTTCTTGAGATAGGCGTTTAATCCTCTGGACACATTTTTCTCATCCTGTTCTGTAACCTGGCGTACCATGCAGTGCAGTTGGCCTCCACTCCGATGTGCCCTAGAAGTTCCTGAACAAGGGCAGTAAGGTTCCTGACGGAGCACATGCGATCTAAAGTTCATGATGTACGTGAACCAGAAGGTACGCGAATGCGCTGGCTCACCGTCACTTTCCGTTGGTTTACTTTACATAGTTCATGCTTGATCATGCTGCACATAGGGTCCGCAGATGCCAGGAACACCAGCAGAGGAAGGCCTTACAGGAAGAATTCTGCTTCCTGATTTTTAAGTAGAAGATTTTGAACAATGCTCATTCCTTTTTGGGGCTAGAGTTATTATTACTTTTTGATGTATTGAGAGCCAGGGGAGTGGCGTAGTATCTTTTCTCTTTTTCCTTAAATGGTTCTATGTTTGAACAGTTTGTGTTGGGCTTTGACATGTTTTTCTCTTTGCCTATCCTGATTGAGTTTTAAGGATCTAAGTGTCAAGTTGGAAGAGTTTCTGTTGCTATTTCTTCATGTATTTCCCACTCTCCAGTCTCCTTTCCTTTTACTATTCAATTACATGTAGATGAGATTGCTTGATATAAATCACATAGGGCTTGGTTTTTTGTGTTTTTTCCTCTGACTTTGAGTAGTTTCTGTGCTGTGTTTTTAAATTCATTTGTCGTATTTACTGTGGTCTGCTGTCAATTCTATGTAGTGAATTTAAAATTTCTGGTAACTATGCTGTTTCAGCAACACAACAGGATTAAATGGAACCTTTTGTGTCCACTTTTCCATTTCTCTTTTTGTCATGTTCTTGTTCTCTTATTCATTTTTTTAAGTTTTATTTTTATGTTTTCCTATTCATTTTTAAAGATTATTACATATAATAGACACATAAATATATATTATATAATATGCCAATATAACATATAATCTATATTATCAGGCTTGCGTTGTACATCTTGCCGGCCCCTTCTCCATCCCGGAGTCTGTGAAGCATGGTTTTGGTATCTGTTTTAACATCATTGCCTGTCATTGCTGTCCTTTTCTCAGTGCCCTTCTAGTCTGATTTCCTCGTGTGTATTATGTTGCCAGTTCAAGTTTTGTTGTCTTCTGTCGTAGTTGGCTTCCTTAGCTGTCAACCTGAAACAAACTTGGAGACACCTTGGAAGAGGTAGCCTCATCTGAAGAATTGTCCTGATCAGACCGGCCGTGTCTATGAAGCATTTATTCATTCTAATTGATGTGGAAGGGCCCAGCCCACTGTGGGCTGTGCCCTCCTCAGGCAGGTGGGCCTGGACTGGACGGGAAGAGTGGCAGAGCAGGCCGGGAGCAGTGTTCCTGCATGGCTTCTGCTTCACACTTCTGTTTTGACTTCCCTCGATAGACGGACTGCAGCCTCTGAGTGGAAACGGACCCTTTCCTTTTTTAATTTGCTCTTGTTTGTGGTGTTTATCACAACAATAGAAAACAGACAATTTTTTTTATTTTTTTTTATTTTTCGAGACAGGGTTTCTCTGTAGCTTTGGAGCCTGTCCTGGAACTAGCTCTTGTAGACCAGGCTGGCCTCAAACTCCTAGAGATCCGCCTGCCTCTGCCTCCCGAGTGCTGGGATTAAAGTCGTGTGCCACTATCGCCCGGCTCTAGGCAAATACACTTTTAAAGAGAGTTGAAATTAGTTTTGCTGGGAAACCAAATAATTTGTGGATTAGATGGCTCTATTTTTAGTATTGATAAGCTTTGTAATTTGGGTGGGTGTAGGGTAGTTGTGATGGCTATTCTTAGTTGTCAACTTGACTACATCTGGAATTAACTAAAACCCAAGTGTCATGGTACACCTGTAAGAGATTTTTTTTTTTCCTAATTGAATCATTTGAAGTGGAAGACCCACTTTTACTCTGGATCTTTTGAGATAGGAATATCCAGCTTTAATTCAGATCATTTGTTGAGGGAGGATCCAGTTTTCATTTGGGCCCACGCTCTGCTGTCAGCTTGTATAAAGGACGTGGAAGAAGGAAGCTTTCGCTCTTTGCCTGCTTGTTCTTACTCTCACTGGCAAATCCATTCCTTCACTGGTCTCAGAGCCTACTCTTTTGGGATTTCCATGTATACTGAAGATCAACTGAGACATCCAGCCTCATGAACAACTACTCATTTCTTGGGCCTTCTGTTGGTAGACCGCTACTGTTGACTAGCTGGATCACCGCCTGCAAGCTATTCCAATAAAATTCCTCTCGCTATGTATATAGCTTCTATCTATCGAATCTATCTATCTACCTACCTACCTACCTACCTACCTACCTACCTATTGAATCTATCTATCTATCTATCTATCTTTCTAGTTATAAATCCTGTTCCTCTAGAGAATCCTGACTAATACAGTAGCCTTTAGTAGGGCTAGCATCATGTTGCTTCTCGTTTTTCTCTGGAGGTTCAGCAGCTTCACTTGGCTCTGGATGGGTAGAATTCAAGTGTCTCTGAGTCCTCTGCGAATCGTTTGCTTCTTAGCTCCCAGAAATTGTCCTCAGTGTCTCAGGATTCAGCACCAGACTCCAGGGAATGCTTGGACTGATTCATAGCTTGCTCCCAGCACTCTGTCTTGCAAACTCCTTCTGCCTCCGCCTCCCTGTGCTCCCGAGTCTTCTTATCCTTTAGGCTGCTATGCTCAGTGTGGATCCTTCCTCCCTAATTCTGGTCTGGGTGTGTCCTATTGTCTGAAAGTAGTTACAGCATTATTTTGGCCAGCTTTTGTAAATTCTTGAAAAGATGCCCATGTCTATCCCAGTCACTCCTTCATGTCTGGCAGCATCAGTCACCTATGATCTCTTTAGTGATGGCCTTCAGTGTCTTGACGCTGCTCCATCTGATTTGGATCCTGTTCTTGGTGGTGATGGACCATTAGCTTAAAGCTTGCCAGTCCTTACTTTAGAGCTATAGTCAGTAAATATTTATTAAATTTTTTTTAGGGACTGGAGAGAAGGCTTAGTGGATAAGAACATTTATTCTTACGTGGGACCCATATTTGATCCTCAGCACCCACTTGATAGCTCAAAACCAGCCATAACTCGAGTTCTAAGAGGTCTGACCCACTCTTCTGACCTTCATGGGCACCAGCCATGCATGTGGTCCACATGTATATGAATGTAGATAACATACTCAAACACATAAAAAGAGCTGGATTTATTTATCCTGATTATTTGGGTTAAATTTGCAGCAAAAACTTGGTTTTTTAATATAAAAAAAAAGCTCACAAGATGAATTTTGACTAAGTTATATGGAGAAGAAAACCAGGAGCCGAAGAGTCTGGCCATGTGCAGATGCAGTGAGGAGTACCAGTACTGTGTGGAAGATGCCATGAGGGGCAGCCTGCAGTACCAGTACTGCGTGTGTGCAGATAACGTGAGGGGCAGCCTGGAGTACCAGTACTGTGTCTGTGCAGATGCTTTGAGGGGAAGCCTGGAGTACCAGTACTATGTGTGTGAAGATGCAGTGAGGGGCAGCCTGCAGTACCAGTACTGTGTCTGTGCAGATGCAGTGAGGGGCAGCCTGCAGTACCAGTACTGTGTCTGTGGAAGCACACTTTGCGTTTCAGTTACTGCCAGGGTAGCTAATAAACATTACAGAGTAACTATTCTGTGTCTAATCCAGTGCTGGGATTTAAAAAGGACACAGATGAGTATAAAATACTTCCTTCCTTCATGACTTTGCCATCTTATTGGAAGACAGATATGTATTAAAATGCCAGCTCAGTGGGAAATGGATAAGATGTTGCAAGGATGTGGATACTTTGCTAGCGCCTCTGAACTCATGAGGGACATAGCAGACTTTCATAAGGGTACTCACAGATTCTTCAAAATTGGAATTTTTGTTTAAAATTCTTATTAGCACCAAAACCTGTTAGGTGTTGTCCTTTATATTCAAACTCACGTTTTTCATTTCTGGTAGATGCTCAGGTTTCAGTGATCCCAGTTGGCCTGTAATGTCATTCTCTGTGTCAAAAGCACAGTGGAAACACAGCCTGTAACACACCCAAGGCACGTCCCTGTTCAGCCGTCAGGGTGTGGAGTAGCAGTGTTTACCTCTGCACGTTTATCTCTGCATCACATTGTATGAAGAGATGTCCCTAACGATGGAGATGCAGTAAATACAGTAAGCTGTGCTGGTCATCAAGGTGACATTTCTGTACTGTGAGAGAGGATAGAGAGTGACACAGTGACTTTCCACACGGTGTCCTTAGGTGCCACCGCTGTGGTTCATGTCAGGGCACCCACAGTATTTCCCCACAAGGCTTTTGTGCAGCCGAAAATACTCCATGATAAACAACAACAACAACAAACAGCCATGTCTTATAGTTTTTACGAGTACGGTCTTGATCTGTCTACCTGTGGGCTCTAGTCCAGTCTGGTGAGCTGTTTTAGGAAACTGAATTTGAATGCTGACAAGCAAGAGGCGGATGGCGAGAGAAAGTCTTTCAGAGACAAGGCCGAGGGCAACCCATCCGCGCAAGCACTCGTTCATTGGGGGAGGTTTTTTTAAACCATTGAACATTTTGGCTTAATATAATTAAATAGAAGGCATATGTTGTCAATTAAAATGTTACTTAAAATTCAAGAAATTTTTGTTATATTTCCAAATTGTTAGTATAGCTTTCCCTTTTTTTACAGGGATTTCCAAGCATTTATAAAAGCCCCAAACTCTAATCATAGTCTATTGTACATTAAATTAGTTCCTCATGGCCTAAGTTATATAAAAATAAAATTACAGACCCTTCCAAGATTTTATAGAAAACAATAGTCTTTAGTGTAAGACATTTTTCTTCATACTTTTTAAAAATTGGCAAATAAAAGTGGATATTTTGGGGGTACCATGTAACATTTTGATACTTACACTGTACAGTATTCAAACCAGTTTAGGTGTACCTTCTTAGACATTGTGATGGTTACTTTTAACTTGTCTGGTTGACATAGCCTAGTATTACCTGTTATATATTGTATTATATGTACATATAAAATATACATATCATTATATATTGAAATACATTTATTATATATAATATGTTATATAGTTGCATATTATATATTATGCAATTCTATCCAGACATTAGAAAGGATAGAATCTTTCTTTTATGATTTATTTATTTTTTAAGTTTCATTTTACATACCAACCATAATTCTCCCTCTCACCCCTCCTCCTGCCTCTCCTACTTCCCCCTCCCTCAGCCTACCTCCTGTCCACTCCTCCCAAAGGGTAAGGGCTCCCATGGGGAGTCAACAAAGCCTGGCCCGTTAAGTTGAGACAGGACCAAGCCCCTTCCCCCTGCATTAAGGCTGAGCATGGCATCTCACCATAGGGAATGGGTTCTGACAAGCTAGCTCATGTACCATGGATAAATCCTGGTCCTACTGTCAGGGCCCCTCAGATAGAACAACCTACACAACTATCTCCCACATGCAGAGGGCTTTGTTCTGTCCCTTGGAGGCTCCCCAGCTGTTAGCCTAGAGGTCATGAGTTTCTGTGCACTTGGTTAGCTGTCTCTGTAGATTCTTCCATCATGATCTTGACCTCCCTTGTTCATATATTCCCTTCTCCCTCTCTTTGATTGGATTCCCGGAGCTTGGCCTGGTGCTTGGTTGTGGATCTCTGCATCTGGTTCCATAAATTACTAGAAGTCTCTATGATGATATGATGACTGTTGGAATATTCACCAATCTGATTATAGGAGAAGGCCAGTTTAGGCACCCTCTTTGCTATTGCTAGGAGTCTTAACTGGGATCATCCTTGTGGAAGGCTAGAATCTCGTCATCTATGAGAACATGGATAGGAATGGAATATACATTATTGAATGAAATAACCAGGTTGGATGGACACTTTGCTGTTTTTTTTTTGTCTGTTTCCCTAGGATTCTAGAGCTGTGGCAGAAAGACCATAGTTTCTATAGTCAGAGAGAGAGAGAGAGAGAGAGAGAGAGAGAGAGAGAGAGAGAGAGCGAGCGCGAGCTCAGTGGCCAAGAGCACTTACTCTTCTCACAGAGAACCTGGATTTGGTTCCCAGCACTCACATGGCAGCTCACATCTGTCTGAAACTCCAGTTTCAGTGCCTCTTCTGATGTTCAAGGGCTCCTGCATGCTATCTGTATACACTTGGACAGACATGCACACGCATGAAGGTAAATACTTAAGAAAAATGGCCCTCGTATGAAGCAGCTGAAACATTTTGATGTCATTATACTGACTTAGGCGGTCTTTGTCCAAGCTTGGCTTGGACAGCTGCAGATTTACTTTTCAATGAATAATCCATCTGTAGCCCTTTGTATAGATGTTCTATAGTGAATAGTATCCAGACTTGTATAATGTCAGGTCCTGGCCAGTCAAGGTTTCAAAAATTTGTAATTTTTTTGTTGTGTAAAATTGAAAAAAACACTTAATTTAATATTTTATTCTTTGACAATTTCATACATATGTACAACATGTCTTGATCACATCCACCCTTAGTTCTCTTGTCTCACTCCCTTTAGCCCCCACCACAACACTTTTCCTCTCTGTTAAAAAATTAGAAGGTACCCCCTCAAAAAGCCAGAAGTTCAAGGTAATCTTCAGGCATATAAGGCTTGAACCCAAAAACCCAAAGTCCAGCTAGTGCTGTTTGCAGGAGCATGGGCCACCTACCAGTGGTCACATCCCTGAAGAATGACCCCTTCCCCTGGTAGCCATCAGTTGCCAATAGCTCTTCATCTAGGGATGGAGCTCCTGGGTCCCTATCTTGCCTGCACTGGCTTGATCTTGTACGAATCCTGGCGAATTCATGGGCGTGACGACCTTGTCCTTTCTAAAAGGCTGCAGTCGCAGCTTCCTCCCCAAACTTTAGCTCTTGTGTTCTTGTCACCCTGTCTTCCTGTGCTGCCTGACCTTGCAGGGAGTCACGCCTCATTCAGGGCGTGCACTTCACTGTCCCGTGCTCAGCAGTTGCCTTAGTTGTGGTTCTCTGACTTGGCTGCTGGCTGCTTGCTTCTCTGGCCAATGTTGAGAGCAGCACTGATGTACAGACAGAATCATAAATATTCAGAGAGCAAGTTGACAAGATGCCTGGCTAGCGAAGCTGTTAGTAGTAAGTTCCCCTCTAAGGTTTATAGCCTCTGCTCGCAGGGTTTGGCAAGGTTTCCAGGCCCAGGCCTCAGATCCAGTCAGAAAACAGTTGGTTACAGTTGCAGTAGCCGTGCCTCTCTTGTAGGGCCTGCTCTTGGGTAGGCCTGTCGATAACTTTTCTCCCCTAGCAGCTCTTCAGCACTATAAAAGTTGAGAGGAACTTTCCAGGTCAGTTCCAGGCTGCCTTAAATTCAGGCCTTACATGCCTGAGGAGTACCTTGAATTTTTGATCTTCCTGCCCTCTGTCTCTAAACTTAGAGATAATGGGCATTTGCCACCATGCCCAGTTTTATGTGTTGCTGTCATAAAGCCAAGAGCTACATGCATGCAAGTCTTTCACTAACTGAGCTACATCCCTTGCCACAAACACATAAGCTTCTGTACTCTTAATTACTTTGCCTGGTGTATTTAAACCCTCAGAATTTAAGATTATTAACGAACCCTTACCTCACTCTTCTCAGAATGTCTAACTCACTTTTCTGCTCTGGTTGTTGTTTTTTTTTCCCTGCTATTTATACTTCCTATTTATGCACTGTGCTGTTGGGTTTGTTTGTTCATGTTACTGTCTTTGTCCTGTATAAGCTCCGTCTTTATTGTCAGGTCCCCCCTCCCCCCTCTTCTATTGCTGGTGTGACCTCTGTGGTGGTTTGAATGCTTGGTCATCAGGGAGTGGTAGTGGTGTTGTTTGAAAGGATTAGGAGGTGTGGCCTTGTTGGAGGAAATATGTCACTGGGGGTGGGCTCTCTCCTGTTGCCTTCAGGCTGTAGAACTCTCAGCCTGTGTGCTGCCTTGCTGTCACCAAGGGGCTAAGGGACTAAACCTCAGAAAGTGTGAGCATTGCCAAGGTCATGGTGTCTCTTCCAGCAATAGGACACTGATTAGGACAACCTGATAAGTAGTTAACACATAGTGTATGGAATGATCTGGAAAACCTAAAAGGATAGGATGATTACTATAAAATGTCTCCTAATTGTCTAACTCTTTCATTTATATGTATATCCATGTCAATGGATATTTGTGTGAATCACACATTTCCTATTCATGTATGTACTGAATTTACACACACACACACACACACACACACACGCACACACACGCACACACGCACACACGCACACACGCACACACGCACAGAGCAGTGGGCCATTTTGTACTCTAGGAGTTGCCATAGACACTTTAAAAAATTAGGTTGTTATAATTATGCATGCTACTGCCCTCTGCTGGCTACTGGTTGCCATTTCTGACTAAGGCAGCCAATAGGAAAATACATTACAAACCTCTTAATGTTCTCATTGTAAAACTTTCCCCAGTACAGCTTGCTGCCTAGGAAAGGACGAAATTCTAAGTGTTTATGAACAAATCTTTTTAAAGTGATTGGAAAAGTTAAACCAGGATTATGACATAGACATGCATGGATAGCCCCTCCACAATAAAGATTGTGTCAATACTGCCTAGGATGAGGTATAGCATATGTGCATGCCCACATGCATGTTTACACATGTTAGTGAACTTTGGGAAAGTGCTATCCACTTGAGATTTTGCAGATTTGGAAATTAGGAAGCACAGACAGTGTTAAGGCTTCTTGAGGTAAATAATAACTGGAGCTTTAGGTTCTGCCTGTCAGCTAGAGCTCTTCCTAGTATTCAGAGGGTTTCCTGTGCATTTGTTTGTGTCCCGATTCTGTAGCTGGCCTGGATTGTTGAGTCTTTGACTGTAGGATTCATGTACAGGCATGCGTCTTCCGGTCTCTGAGCCTGACCCTGGGACTTGTATATTTTAAGTTCCCTGTAAATGCTTATTGGGTGAATCAGTCAGTCAGGCATTTAAGGCACTTGAGTGCTGGGATCTAAAAGCGATGCTTGGAGTATCGACTTCACCTGTGGATACGGGCAAGCGCTGCTAACCCGCCGCTCCCCGGCAAGCCGAGAGCTGATTGTTGAGCAACTATCAGCCCTGCTGTGTGACTCTGCAGCAACTTCTTAACCAACTTTGATCAAAGGCCCCAAAATCCCACTGTTCTGGAGTAGTGTTAGAATTGCCTGCTTCCTTTGTTGGTAAAGTTTCCCTGCACCTTGATGTAGCTTTAGACATGTGTAAGTTTAACTGTGTCATTGCCATGTGTGTCTTTCTTAATCTTGACCTGGGATAAGCCTCTTGGTGCAGCCAGTTTCCAAGCTGTTGTGGGAAGAGGAGCGAAGGGAGTCGCCATAGATAAGACAGGCCCATCCGAATGAAGGTGCAGGTAGTGAACGTCACTGAGTGAGGTAAATGCTGCATCCTCGGTCTGTCAGGAAAATAGGCTCACTGAGCTGAAATAACTTAAGCCAGAACACACATAGGGAGTTTGAACACAATTATTATCTCTAGCTTAGACTCCTTTTTTTCTCTTCCTCCTAGTAGCTTTTGGTAGATGGTGGTAACCCTCGACATCTGTGTCAGACAGCTTTGTGTCTCCATTACAGAATACCTGGGATAACTAACTTAGAAAAGATAGTTATCTTTGCCTCCTTGGTTTGGAGTTTCTAGTCCATGATCCCTTGGGATCTCTAGTAAGGCAGCATATTATGGAAGGCACTCATTATTCCTGCCAGCAAGCAAGAAAGGAGGAAGAAGGACTCAGGATCTCAGTTCCCATTCAAGACCATGCCGCTAGTGACCTAAGCACTTCCCTCAAACCCCTTCCTCTCGAAGGTGCCATACCTCCCAATGCACCAGCTCTATGATACATCAGGCCTTTGGGAGACATTGATTATTCAAACTGTAGCAACTGTCTGTTAGTGATATGCCCAGCATAGTTGGGTGTATTTTGTAGTTTTAAATGTGGTATATGGAGTCTGTATTATTTTATATTAAAAATGAGGAAACCTGAGTCGAAATTTCAATTTTTTGACAGGCATATGTCTGATGAATGACCGAAGTGTTTGAACTAGCAAAGCTGAGGTATGGTGAAGGCCCATATTCTATACAGCACAAAGCCTTAGGTGTAAGGGCAGCGACGATGGGGAAGTTGTTAAAGATTGACAAGAGAAGGTTTGAAAAGGAAAAGAGAAAAGCTGTGAGAAATATCAGTATGGGGCCGGTGCACACTTTTAATGCCAGCAATGGGGAGTCAGATGCAGGTGAATCTCTGTGAGTTTGAGACCAGCCTGGTCTACCGAGTGAGTTCAAGAACAGCCAGGGCCACATAGAGAAACTTGTCTTAAAAATGAAAAAAGAAAAAAAAATAAAGAACCATCAGCCTGTGCAGTCCTTACAGTGTTAGATTTAACTAGTTGTTCCCCATGTGTCTAAGTCTCTACATTGATAGGACAAGATAGGAACAGAGCAGTAAAGCAAGTCTTATGATGATCCTTTGGGTTTGAGGCATGGACCATAAGCCTAGCTCTTCACAGTTACTCCCTCCACAAATGCTACTCTTGATTTGAACTCCAGAGCAAGGGATGGTACTGACTTGTAGCAGTGGCTGCATAAGGGATCTATCTCTGATTCAGTTATATATATATATATATATTTTTTTTTTTTTTGCTTTTTCGAGACAGGGTTTCTTTGTGGTTTTGGAGCCTCTCCTAGAACTAGCTCTTGTAGACCAGGCTGTTCTCGAACTCACAGAGTTCCGCCTGGGGCCTCCCAAGTGCTGGGATTAAAGGCGTGCGCCGCCACTGCCCAGCTCTGATTCAGTTTTAAAGTTTTAGGCATAGGACTCTTGATGAATAAATAGATACTTTTATTTATTTATTTATTTTTTACCCTGTGGCTTTGGAGCCTGTCCTGGAACTAGCTCTGTAGACCAGGCTGGTCTCAAACTCACAGAGATCCGCCTGCCTCTGCCTCCCGAGTGCTGGGATTAAAGGCGTGCACCACCACCGCCCGGCTAATAGATACTTTTAAAGTTCAAAGCTTTCCCCTCCAAAAGCACATAGAGGCGAAGCCGGCTTCCTTAAATACCAAGTTGGAAAACAGCAAGGTTCAGTAAAACTAGTCCCACAGTGTAGTCAGTGCTTCTCCTCTAAGAGCTGACTAGAAAAGACAGTTAGCAAGACTTCCAAGACTTCCTCTGATCTGCATGTATTGCAGTGGGCTTGCCATGGTGTCTGTTATTAGGGTAGGTGACCCATAATTTAAAACCACCCACTTGTCCTCCTTGGTCCTTCTCTCCTTCTGTCTTTAGCCACAGTGCTATGGTATACCCTTTCCTGCTGAGAACAGTTAATGCTTTGTCTTTGTTTCATATAGTTGCTTGAATTTAAATGGTATTTTGTAGGTTGTTTTAGTGCTGTGATCCCCTTGAAACGGGTTGTCTGGCGACAAAGCCCTCCGATGCTCATTGGACATCTTGGGAGTTTGGAACCCACGTAATGCATATCAGGTGTTGAAATATTTAAATATGCGGTAGTAGATGGCATCTCTCTCCACCCCCACTTCTCTGTGTTTGAGAATGTATGCTTGAGAGTGTGTGTTTGAGACCAGGTTTCTCTGTGTAGCCTTGGCTGTCCTGGAACTCAGTATATAAACCAGGCTGGAACTCAAGAGATCTGCCTGTCTCTGCTGGGATTAAAGGTGTATGCCACCATGACACCAGGTTTGTGGGTGGCTTTTAAGACTGTTGTGTAAATGGAGACTGTGCATTCATTTCCGGCCACCCAGACCTGAATAATCACACAGAAACCATATTAATTCAGCATTGTTTAGTCAATGGCTTAGGCATATTGCTAGCTAGCTCTTCTTAAATCAACCCATTTCTATTCATCTATAATCAGCCATGAGGCTGAGGCCTACCAGTAAGGTTCTGGCCTCTTACTACATGGCATTTCCCTGACTTTGCCTTCTTTATCCCTGCATTCAGTTAGTTTTCCTGCTTAGCTCTGTTTTGCCCTGCCATAGGCCAAAGCAGCTTCTTTATTAACCAGTGGTAATAAACATATTCACATGATACAGAGGAGAATCCCACATCACTGTTCCTTAGTGAGAACATGTATTTATCCAGAATGAAAAATGACTTTCTGTCTAGAATGAGTTTTTTTGTTAATTTATTTAAAACAATTTTAAAGACTTTGAATTTCAGAACTGTCTATACCAGCGCTCTCAAATTTGAGGGTGAATTGGAACCACTGAGAAATCTCCATAGAACAGGTCGCTGGTCCCTACCTGCATAGTTTCCATAATTCTGAATAGCATAGTGATTTGCATTCCCAAGATTCCAGGTACTGCTAATGCCAGGGACCACACTTTGAGAGAGAACTTTAACCAGGTCCCATGCAATAGGAGACCCGCCACTAGATGGCAGCAAAACACTTCCTAGAGGATACTCATTGGCTGACTGGTCCTAGGTTTCTTGATCAGAGTTTAGGTTGTGTAAAAGATTCATCAGGTTATCAGAATTTAGCATTCTGAAGCCTGATCTGCTCCATATACATAAAAAGTAAAGATATTCTGGTTCTTTCAAACCTAGGAAACTAGGAATATTGCCATTACAGTCTTTCAAGATCAGCTCACCTAGAATGAACATTGTTCTCATTCCATGGACTCCTTTTCAGTTATTCATGCTGTTCATTTTATTTACTGGGGATTGCTGCAGGACTTGTTACAAAACAGAAATATAGGAGCGGGAGAGCTGGCTCAGCTCAGAGTACTGGCTGCCCTACAAACATCTGCCAGTTCTAGGGACCCTGTGCTGCCTGCTGGCCCCAAGAGCACTGGGCATAGAGGTTTTGCATATACTTCGATGCAACAAGTATTTTATGTCACACACATAAAATAAAATAAAGACATCTTTAAATATAAAGAAACAATTCTTTTAAAATATATAAAAACAGGACTGGAGAGATGGCTCAGCTGTGAAAGGTTAGGATCATAACCAAAATGTATAAAAACAAATATATATCCTGTAACTCATAAGACAAGTGCAATTTATGCTTCTAAACTACTGGATTTTGATTTGTAAACTTTTAGAATCACCTTAAAATACCTGTTCATATGAAGATTTATAATTTTGTCCTTTTTCCAGTTGCATTTAGAAGAGTGGTAGAAGGTTAAAAGGTGTGAAACACACTGCCTATGGCTTCCCTAGTCAAAAAGTTGAGTAGTTCCATTTTTTTTATAAATTTATTTATTAAAGATTTCTGTCTCTTCCCCACCACCGCCTCCCATTTGCCTCCCCCTCCCCCATCAAGTCCCTCTCCCTCATCAGCTTGAAGAGCCATCAGGGTTCCCTGACCTGTGAGAAGTCCAAGAACCGCCCACCTCCATCCAGGTTTAGTAAGTTGAGCATCCAAACTGCCTAGGCTCCCCCAAAGCCAGTATGTGCAGTAGGATCAGAAACCCATTGCCCTTGTTCTTGAGTTCTCAGTAGTCCTCATTGTCCGCTATGTTCAGCGAGTCCGGTTTTATCCCATGCTTTTTCAGACCCAGGCCAGCTGGTTTTGGTGAGTTCCCAGTAGAACATCCCCATTGTCTCAGTGTGTGGGTGCACCCCTCGCGGTCCTGAGTTCCTTGCTCGTGCTCCCCCTCCTTCTGCTCCTGATTTGGACCTTGAGATTTCTGTCCGGTGCTCCAATGTGGGTCTCTGTCTCTGTCTCCTTTCATCGCCTGATGAAGGTTAATATTCAGGAGGATGCCTATATGTTTTTCTTTGGGTTCTCCTTATTTAGCTTCTCTAGGATCACTAATTATAGGCTCAATGTCTGAGTAGTTCCATTTTAAGGAGCTCTTGCAAACAAGTTTCTGCTCTCTTGGCCTTTCCTCCCCTCCTCTTTCCTCAGAGTGTCACTCTCTACTTCCGAGCTGACCCACACCTCCAGGTGTTCTTTCTTCAACCACTGAAACAGCCTAAGAACCGCCATCAGTTTTCCACATGGTGGTGCCTGTAGAGGGGATGGCTTGTCCTGTGCTGTACGTGTAGAGGGATGGCTTGCCCTGTGCTGTACTTGTCTGACTTTGAAATAGTGAATGAGCCACTTTCTGTTTTCTTTGCTTTTTTTTTTCATGTTATATATTGTACCTAAATACCCTTTGGGTTTTCTAGACCCTTGACAATAGATATTTTTTCTATTGGTTCTGTTTTCTTCTCAGATTTGTTTTGTTTTGTTTTTTTCTTGGCCTTTGGAGCTGAAGCATTGGTTAGATTTCAGTGACCCAACTGGGTATAAAAAGGACTAACACAGAAAAACTAAATAGGAACCCCTCAATCTGATTAAAAAGCCAGGCCAGCACTACAGTGTGTCTCTGGTCATTGGTAAGGGCTGAGGCGGGCTTATTGCTAAGCAGAGATGACAGGAGAGGCAGAAGTAGAACAGACGCTAGAAGCATTTTTTGAAACACTATAGTCCCCTTTTAATGACATCAAGTTTTAATGTCTGTGGTCAATGGAAAGGAGCTTTTATGAGGATGGCATGATTCTGAAACTGGCTTGATTCTTCTAAAGGTTATTACAGCTTATTCTTTTCCTGTTTCTGTGGCTGCAAATGAAGTTATGTGTTTGTGCTGTACATTTCTGTATCACATTACTTTTGTGTAGAGTGCAGTCTGATAAATCTGTAGTGTTCACCACGTGTGAAAGTTGAAATTTTCTACTGTCCTCATTTTCAAAAATTAAGGAAAATGGAGAGATTTATAATGCTTTCTTTCACCTACTGTATCTAAAATACTATTTAGGGGCCAGAGAGAAGGCTCAGTGGTTAAGAGGATTGGCTGCTTTTCCAGAGGACCCAGGTTCAATGCCCAGGACCCAGGTAGTCATACACCTGCTTCTAGGCACTATTGTTATTAGAAATGTACATGGTGCCTAGACTTACATGCAGTCAAAACACCCATAAGCATAAATAAATAAAAATTTAAAAATAAATTAAAATAAAATATTTTATATGTAATAAATATGAAAGTTCCTAAGGAGATATTTTGATATAGAGAGGGCTCTGAAATCAAAATCCTATAGTACACCAGAGTCTACACTAGTCTCCTTCTTTATGCTTATTAGCCACACGTGACACATAGCTAACACATGAGATGACAAATCACATAGGCTATCTCACTTCTCTGTGACAGAGAAAGGTAAGAAATAATAAGGGATGGCCAGATCAGCTAGACCTGCAACTTCTTAGCAGTTCTGGTGGGTATTCAGATCAAACATTTGGAAGAATGAGACACTGTCTCATTTTCTCCTGTACTTGCCACTTTTGCTGTTGGCATGGCTACTATTTTAGGTTTCTCCCCACATTGTTTAGCCAGCTTAAGATGAAAAGTGCAGCATTTCGGGGGATCCTGTTACATTTGCTTCTGTATGAAATGTGTGTTCATTTGAATCCACAGCTACAGTACTTCATATTTTGTAGCTGATGTGGTAAATCAGTTTCATATGGTGTTGGGCAAGCTGGAAGGTTAAGCCTCTTAACTTCAGCAGCCAGCATATTCTAGTTGCTGTAAACAATTAAGCCTGTCAGCAATTGACCTTGGGAATGCTAATTTGCTTGTCCCTGGGTGCTGCCTCAGGCCCTGGCTTTCTCTCCGTGGGTGGGAGTTATGAACCTGGTTTGGAGAAGAACTGGAGGCATTTGAGGCCAGCTCCAAACAGATGCGCGTCTTGCTTCATTTTTGCATGTGACCACAGTTGCAAGAGGCATAGTCTTGCATGATATTTTTTTTAAGGCCTGTGGAATCAGAGACCAAAGTTGAAAGGCAGCTTCTTTTACCTTTGGATCTGTTCCTGCCCTTTAGTGAGCCCTGATGGTAAAGGTTGATTTAAAACTGACAGTTTCTCATTGTGATTCTTAGGATTATTAGAAGAGTTGAAAGTCACCTTTTATAACACATTCATTCCCTGCTTAGTGACTTTTACTGACAGGGTCTTACAATGTAGCCCAGGCTGCCCTCAAACTCACAATCCTCCCACCTTATCCTCCAGAAGGCCAAGATTACAGGTATATACAAGCACCTCTGGTTTTGCTTTGTTCTTTGCAGCTATTTAGTGTCTGGTCCAGAATAAGCTGACTAATCGAGAAGAAAGGGGTGCTAGCTAGGGAAGTTCCACCCAGTGAGAAGTTCTGCACTGGCAGTGCTTTCTCTGTATGTGGTCCTGAGAGAGAAGAGCTGGGAGAGTATTTAAATTCTGATTTACTGCAGCTGTAAACTGGCAACGGCTGCTATGGTCACTTTTACTTGAAGACAAAGATTTCAGTTTTCTTCTGGACTGTGTGTTAGGATTTTGCAGTGAGAAGAGAAAGGGTGTGTTTAAGAAAAAGAAATATTGAGTTCAGTTGTCTTTACAACAGGGGATTTATTAGAACCATAGCGTGCCCTGTGGTCCAGGCTGATGCTAGAGGCTTTAGTCCTGCCAGACAAAGGAAGGTGTCTATTCACTAAGGTTTAAGAGGGAGGGGGAAGTATCATACTGTATGGAAGGAGGCCTAGTTAATATGTGACCACAGTCAGGTTGCTTTAAATTTTGATTAGCAAAAGGGAGAGGCAGGTTTGACTCTGTTGAGGGCTGTGTAAGGGGAGCTGGTTATAGGGGCAGGGCATGGCCCATCAGCTCTTAGCAGTGACTTCTGCGCCTGGGGACTCTGGATTCTAATATAGTGCATGGGCAAACTACAACATGATATTGTACACTACAAAACTGTAGAGTACCACATAAAACTGATCCAAATGTTTATTTGAACCTTTTTGGTTTCAATTATTAGATAATTGTTAACTCTTTTTTTTTTTGTTGTTGTTGACTGATCACCAGTTAATTTTTAGCCCATGCCTTGAAGGTTAATGGTGTTGTTAGCAGCTTTGGCAAATATGTATGCTTGCAAAGATTAGGAGCGCTACATGGTAGTAAGTGACATACTTCTAATTAGTAGATTGTCAGTGTGTCTGAACAAAACAAGAGTCAGGAAGTCTGTTTATTACAGAACAACCTGCTAGTATATTCTGTGGAGTAGGTGACTTACGGAAAAGATCGTCTGTGTGTGGGTATGTGCACGTGCGAGTGCATGTGCCAAGTCCAGAAAAGAGCACGGGATCCCCTGGAGCGCTGTGAGGGGATTGTAAACTGCATCATGCCGAGTGCTGGGAACCAAACTGTGCTCTTAACCACTGGGCAGCCTTCTCTCTGGCTCTATATTTATGCATCTTGATAATCAATAATTGTCTGCATAGATTGTTCACGTTTCATCATTTCTCTATTCCCACAGCAGTTGGCATTTCCTCTCCTGAACAGCTAGCTATTAACTTGTCTACCCATGATAAACTACTGATAGCTCACCAGAATGTGGTGTCACTGGTGACATCCCTCCACTCCAGTCATAGAGACCTGCTTTAAGTGCCACTCTGTGCGCTCTGTAAACTTCCATTGCTTCCTGGTCCTGTTGAGTGCTGGTGGGCGCCTCTCCTCAGTCACAGCTGAGGTTAAGTGCCATCTCAGCTTGGGTTCCTCTGGGTGTGCTGTGCGTTCATTCACTGGGACGATGGAACACTTCTTTTCGCTGAGATGCTTTCTTGTGTATATTCACACCACCGGACAGACATAGAAGTTTGTCTATGTCTGACACTTAGTTATGTCCTGTTTTGCACGTTTTGGCATTGTGTTCCAAAGTATCTTGGAGTAATCTCAGCTGAGGAGTATCTAAAACAAATGATATTTGTCGGCGGTGAGCTGCACTTCCTTGATTCCTGTTCTAGATAAAAATTATTCTGTGGTAGTTTCTTCTCATATCTGTAATGATGAAAATTTTCTAAACTGAAAATATAAAATAGTGTCTTCAAAGAAGTTGTGGGGAGAATGTCACTTGTGGGCCAACAAAATGGCTCAAAAGGCACTTGCCATGAAGCCTGACTTCCTGAATTTGATCTCTCAAACCCCATTGGAAATGATTCTTCCATGTGTTATGTGTATGAGTTACTGGGCTATTAATTTCTAGTAGAAACTAATTTTTAAATTAGATGTGAGCCTTAGAAGCTTCCATGCCGTATTATCGACAAATCTTACTTCTGACATTAATCTAGAGTCAGGTACATCTATACTGAAGCTCATGTATTTTAATGATGTATTTTACAGAATTCCTTTAGTTTCTGAAGTTTGTTTCACTGTCTTTGTTCATCCCTCTCTACTTGGCAAGCCCTTCTCCTAGTAACATAGAGCTAATAAGGTGTCTTCTACTGCTTGTAGACCTTATTCCAGAAGTTTTCTCTCAACAGCCTTCGGAAAATGAAGTAGACATTTGACAGATGAAATAGCTAAAACCAGGGGGGAAGTCACAGAGTCACAGAGTGGTTTCATATCCCATTAGCTTCTGTTGTGCTAAATTGAATGTATGTATCATAAACCCATACACATATTTTGTGTGTGTCAGCTTGTTCTCGACCTTAATTGCCTTTGTATGAACAATATTAGTTAATAAATAATAAATGTGTAGTTATGGGATATAAGTTATTTTTTAAGAAATTTATTTTGTGGGCATAGTGTTTATTACCTAAAATTTGTTTGATTGGATTTTACATACTCTAGTCTACTTTTCTTTTTAGTCCTTCATTAAATGCTCTGAAACTCCATCAGCCTTTTAATTTTTTTTAAAAATTTGTAATTTACCCACTCACTGTATTATCTACCCATCTAAAGTGTATAATTTAGTGTTTTTTAGAATATTCATGGATACACAGAACCATTGCCACAATCTTACCTCAAAAACTCAACCCCCGCCGGGTGGTGGTGGCAAAAGCCTTTAATCCCAGCACTCGGGAGGCAGAGGCAGGTGGATCTCTGTGAGTTCGAGGCCAGCCTGGTCTACAAGAGTTAGTTCCAGGAACCAAAAAGCTACGGAGAAACCCTGTCTTGAAAAATAATAAATAAATAAATAAATAAATAAATAAATAAATAAAACCTCAATCCCTGGCCAGGTGTGGTGATATACACTGGTCACTCCTGCACAAGAGGCTAAGGCAGGAGTATTGTGAGTTTAAGGCCCAGCCTGGGTTGTATAGTAATGGGAAGAGAGGAAGCGAGAGGGAGGGCAAAGAAAGGAAACAGACCCTGCATCCATTAGCTGTTGCCTTCTAGTCTCTGCAGGAGCCACTAATATACTATGGCTCTATGGCTGTAGATTTATCTGTTGTGGAAATTTCATATAGAAATGATTTCATTTTTTTATAAAATGTGTTTTTTTTTTTTTTGTTGGAGTGTTTTGCTTGGCCCGTGTTGCAGGGTTCATCTATGTTGTTACATCTATCAGCATTTAATCAGTTAGTGTTTCATCTGTTTGTATAATTGAATAATACTCTACTGTGTATTTATACCACATTTTGTAGTTCTCCCAGCTGTTGTTAATATTACTGAATTATTGTTTGGGTGCCTGTGGTGGTCTGGATGAGAAATGTCCTCCCTGGGCTCAGGTATTTGATGTATTTGGTCCCCAGTAGGTGGTGCCCTTTGGAGAGGTTTAGGAGGTGCAGCCTTACTGAAGGAAGTTTGTCACTGAGAGACAGCCCACAGATTTTACAGCCTTCCCTGCTCCGAATTTGCTTTCTTTACTTTGTTCTTGCATTTGAAGATGTGAGCTCTTGGCTTCCTGCCACCATGCTTGCTGATCGCTGCCTGTTGCCATGCCTCCCAGCCATGATGGATTCTGGAACCATATAAAATAAACCATTTCTTTCATAAATTGCTTTTGGTCACAGCAACAAAAAAGTAACTAGTACGATATTAATTATGCTGCCTGGCATCTATTTTCATGTTAGTTTCTCAGTGTGGCTTTGATTGTCATTTCTATGATTAATAAAGTCATATGCTTTGGGCCATTAGAGAAATCACTAGAGAAGTGCCTGTTCATATCCTGTGCACATTTTTAATCCAGTTTTTAAGTTCTTTAGATAGTCTGATAAAAGTCTGATAGATTGTGTCTGACATATGACTTGCAGATTTTTTTCCATTATGTGCTGTCCTTTTACTTTTGTGATAGTGTTTACTGAAGTATACAAGGTTGTGATCTTGACACAGCTGTATGGTGTTTCTGTTGGTGCTGGTGCAACTTCTCTTGATAGAGCCCAGCAGCAAGTTTCAAGCAGTCCCATTCATGGGTGCTGGCTGAGTATGAGTTTTGAGCAGGGGCTCGATTGATGAGTGGTGTAACATGCAGATAAGCAGGTGGAATAGGTCTGTCAAGGTGCTAGGATACAAACCTTTTCCTAGAAACAGTGTTGGTGGGAAATTGTAGATGAGGGCCTTCAGGACAGATTTCACACGGGCTACTATAGCATTAAAGATGAGTAACTATTCCATATTGAGTGGGAGAAAATAATTCTGAGGAAAACACAGACTAGAAAAACTTGATGAATCAGGTGGTGGTGGTATGTGCTTTAATCCCAGTACTTGGGAGGCAGAAGCAGACAGATCTTCCATTTCAAGGCCAGTCTGGTCTACAGAGTAAGTTCCAGGACAGCCAGGGCTACTCAGACTCTATCAATCCTCTGTTGAAAAATAAAATAAAATTAAAAAATTAAAGAAAAACTTGATGAGAACTTTCCCTTATATACAAGCTGACAAGTTTGCCTGGGATTTTCTTGGATGCTAGAGAGGTGCAAGCCCTCTGGGTCAGAGACAAAGGTCTTTTATTGGCGTACATCAAGTCGTGTGAGGGTTCACCTTCCTGTCTCCATGCTTCATGCTCTATGGAATGATATGGGAGGGCCCAGGAGGGTTGATGTCACAGCTGAGGGATCTCAGGCTCAGCAGACCCAGGGTTTTGGGGAGGGCAGTAAACATGTTAGACCCCAAAAGACATTAGCTGTATGATTTTGGAGGCAGAGACCATCTCAGTCCTTGGAGATTTTGTGCTTACATAAGCATCCTTGACAAGATAATTTGGAATAAAAGAACACTTGGTACCTTTGCCCCCACAATGTGCAGAAATGACTGAGAACCATGGAGACTTGGTCCCCAGTACCTGGCAGATTCAGGAGCTGCAAGTGGTTCAGACTGAAGATTAACTTCAGCTTGGTTCCAGGCTGTTGCCACCAGCAGTGCTGAAAGCTTCAGCACTTTTCTTTGGGAATGAACTTTGTCCAAGATGCAGGAGAGCCAAGATGAGATGAAGAGGGTACCCCCCACCTCAGAGGGAACATAGTCCTTCGGTTGCCTGGGTGAAATAATGTTGGGCTTTTCAGAACCACAGAATCATGTACTTGTTTCAATCGCAGCACTGCCAGTTTTAGTAGCATTGTGACTTTTAACTTTTGTCTTTTCCATTTATAAAATAGTGATATGTTGTAAAATCGCAGTGAATGTCTTCCCAATACTTAATCATGTGCTCATAGACATCTCCGTACCTCCTGCCTTCCTTAGCGTTGCTTTAAGTAATAAGGAATGTATCTAAAATGCTCTTTACTGAGCTGGGACATAGTGTTCACATTTCATTGGTTAGTTATTTTGGTTTTGGTATAATTGTTTCAACCCTTTGCGTTTGAAAAGGTAGCTCCCTTGGAGTCTTAGAATCAGAAGTGGTTTTTACAAAATACAGAGTCATGAATTAAAATATAAATTTTCTATCTACTAGCTTGAGGAATTGCTTCATTTCTTTGAGCCTGCCTTTTTCTGCACGGAAGACTTATAGTGAACTGCCTTCTTTTTGTGGTTATCCTTGGTTGGAGACAGTTACTCCTTATGTTGTGCAGGGTTTACTTTGAACTATGGTCTTGCCATGTTGCCCAGGTTAGCTTCCAAAGCTTTGTGGGCTCAAGTGATCCTTCTTCTCAGCTACCAAGGGAGCTGTGGGTACAGACACGTACTGCTCTGATCCTTAGCCCTTTCTTTTAAAGGTGGTGCTGGCAGAGGCTTTTTCAATGTGCTTATGTGTTTCATTGGTATTCTGAATATTAAAGGAAAGTTGCCGGAATATTTTCTAGCCAGTGTCTTATTTACATGCAAATAAAATTGTCTACACTAAATAACAATTAAGAATTGTTATTATTATTGTTGTAAATTGTCTCCCTCTCTGTCACTCCTGTTTTCTCTTCCCTCCCATTCTCTTTATCGCAAATAAACTCCACACTCAAACTCTGTATGGAATATTTGTCTGTCCCTCACCTGTCATGGGACCTGCCAAGGTCTCTCTCGAGCCGTTTTATAACAATTATTATTATTTTGCATTTTCTTTTGTTCTACTTTGCACTCTCCTTTTAAAAAATAGCCTTTTTATTTTGAAATGATGTTAGACTTACAAAAACTTGAAATGAATATGAGAGTTCCCAAATGTCCTCACCGGTGCCCTTACTTGTTCAGACTGTAGTGCCTAGTACATTGTTCAGAACTACACAAAACATACACAAAACAAACTCCTGCTTTATTAACATTTTACTAGTGTCCTTTTCAAGGCATTGTCCATGATGCAGTCTTGGCTTCCATATTGCATTTATTCACTTTTTGCATTGTGTGGCCCTTTTTTTTTTTTTTTTGTTTTTTGTTTGTTTGCTTGTTTAATTTTTTTTTTTTTTTTTTTTTTTTTATTGTTTGACAGGTTTAAGAAACCTTACATAGAATGTCCCTCAGTTGGACTTTGATGTTTTTTCTTATGAGCTGATTGGGGTTATATGTTTTTGGAAGAAGGAAGCCAAACACATAATCACTTGGCCCTGGCAGTGTTTGCCAGATGTCTTTACTGTAGCGTTTTTACGCGTACCTGTCTCCATACTGCCTTTTGGAAGCAAGTCACCAGCTCTGTGCATACAAAGGAAGTTAAGTCCTACCTCTTGAAAGGGTGAGTGTCTAGAGTTGGAATTCCTTAAAAATTGTCCCCCCCCTTGGAGCATGCAGTTATTTTTTTTCTTTTATAGATAAAATATTTATTGATTGTCTCTTTAGCCATCATTTTCCACCATACGGTAGAAGTTTTACAAAACACAGTAATGATTTCAACTTACACAGATGTGTAACTGCACATACATGTTTATGGACATACATGACTTTAAGTTTCTTTGAAAAGCCAATGGTTTCTGTTTTGGTGCCTGTCACTATCTTGGTTCTCAGGGGATGCCATCATGAAGCTTCAGAAGCTTGTTCTCACAGGTTTGAAATCTAAAGCTTGAAATCAAGGCACAGCAGGTTTTGTCCTCTCTGGAGGCTGGTGGGGTGGGAGAGGAGACCAAGACAAGAAGAGAACAGAGAGGCAGAGAGAGAAGCAGAGAGGGGGCACTGTTGCAGAATATTTGTTTAACTTTGCAAAGATGTGTTGCATTTGCTTATGTTGGGAACACACAGTTCTAAACAAGATGTCCCATCAAATCCCTCCCCCCAGAGCTCAGGGAACTCCACAGAGGAGGAGACAGGAGAACAGGTTTCTCTAAAACAACTGAGCGTGGCTCATATGAACTCACAGAGACTGAAGCAGCAACCCAGGACCCGCATGGTCCTCTGCTTTACATACTGTATGTAGGGTTTAGTTTACTACTTTTATGGGACTCCTGAATGTATGAATGAGTAGGTCTTTGATTCTTGTGCCTTCTCTTGGAACTCTTATTTTTCTGTTGCCTTGTCTTGTCCAACTTCACTATAATGTTTTAATCATAATAGTGAAATAACTTCATGTAATAATCTCACTATAAGTTTTAATCTTACTCTATTTTGTTTTGTTATCTCTTAGAAGCCTGTTTTTTTTTTTTTTCTAATTGGCTACAGAAAGAAAGTGGATCTTTATGGGAGAGGAGGTAGGGAGGAAGTTGGAGTAGAGAGAGGATAAACTATGTTCAGATTCTGTTGTATGAGATAAGAATCTATGTTTAATAGAAGAGGGGCAATTGTCTTCCCTCGACCCTGGTCATATTATCAGTGGCATCTCCAAGGATTCTCGGTTCTTCTTACTGGAAATTGGTATTTAGAAACTAAGATCTGGTCCCCGGCTAGCTTTCAGCAGAGTTGGTGAGTGCTTATGCTCGTAGCTGATGCCTGTGTCTGCATCCACCTGACATCCTGTGTGCATCCATCTGCATCTGATGTCTTCAATTGTAGTATTCCATGGTTAAATTCTAGGTGTTTTTCTCCCTTGATGGCCTATCTCATCACTCTCCCAACATTAAGAAACATGGCTCCCACCATCCGCCATCCATTTATTTGTTTAGCTCCACTACAAAACGAACTAGTTCACAGGGTTTCATATGGTTCTTTTTGCCTTTATTCTTAGAGGTCCAAAACACCATTGCCTATAGTTAGACAGGTCAGTTCCTTTCTCCCTACTCTTTTCAGGCAGGTTTGTCATATGTTTTGATGATTTTTGTTTGTTTATTTTCTTTTTGTTTTTGTAGTTCTGTTGATCAAACCAGGACCTCTCCCCCATTAGGCAGGTGCTGTAAAATGGTTAAGATGGTTAAAAGCTTTTGCCATAGTCTAGTCTCTCCAAGGAGCCTCTCATCCCTGATTGTTGTTATCCGGTTTCCTTCATGCTTTATATGCACTGGGATGGTTATTCTTGGTTGTCAACTTGACTACATCTGGAACTAACTAAAACCCCAAATGGCTGGGGACACCTGTGAGGGATTTTTTCCTTAATTGAATCACTTGAAGTGGAGAGACACACTTCTCATCCAGATCTTTGAGGTGGGAAGGTTCACTTTTAATCCAGATCTTTTGAAATGGGAAGATCCACCTTAAGTCTTGGCCACACTTTTCTGCTGGCAGCCTATATAAAGAACATAGAAGAAGGACGCTTGCTCTAGCAAGTCCATCCCTTCACTGGCATCAGAGCCTACTTCTTTGGAATTCCCATGTATACTGAAGACCATCTGAGACATCCAGCCTTATGGACGAAATAGCTACTGAATTTTTGGATTAGCTGGACCATATCCTGTAATCCATTGTAATAAATTCCATATGTATATTTATTCTCTAAGTTCTGTTCTTCTAGAGAACTCAGAGTCATACATGAACTAAAGTTCTTCATGGCCAGCCTGGTCTACAGAGTAAGGTTCAGGAGATCCCAGGCTACACAGAGAAACCCTGTTTGGAAAAACAAAAACAGTGAACAAACAAACCAGCCGAAGATCCCGAGCCCCTGACTTTGGGTGTGTAGCCTGTCTAAATTAGTTTACTAAATTGAATTGCAGATCCCTTCTGGTAACATTCTGGTTAAAAGATCAATACCGTATGTAGGTAATATTAGTAAACTATCTAATGCTTACTCTTTATTCTATGTTAGTAAGATTCTATGCTAAATGTTTTTCTTTAATTATTTAACTTAGAGGAAACTTCTGAAAAGAAAAGAAAGTTTAGATCACAACTTGAGATTGCAGAAATGTCTTTGGTAATGGACCCAGAATTTAAACCTAGACAGTCTTCATCCAAAGTATAGGTCGTTAGCAAGAGTACAAAAGCAAAGCTTCTGGGGAAGGACTCATGACCGTATCCCCATAGTTTCACAGATAAATTAACTAATCCAAGAAAGAATAAGAAGATTAAAATTTTTAATGCCATTTTGGTGCTATATTTGCATTCATTTTCTTCAGTGTTCTACACTCTAGGAAGTACCGTGAAGATGCTTGTATCTTAAAATAATTTTAAAAACATTAAACATAGTAACTTAGCAATAGCACATCAATGTAAAGTGCAATATTCATAGAATTAGAATAAACTTGCATATTTATCAGGCCTTAAGCCTTTAATGGACTTTTTCTAGTTCACTTATTTCAGCTCCCTTTTTACATAAGGATACTGAGTCCTGGAAAGATTAAGTTTTTAACCCAAGGTCTCAGATTAAATCAGTTTTGGGCCCAGATGTCCTGCTTTAGCCTCCTATGTTTCTCCACTTTCATTGTTTTTATCCTATCTGTGCAAAAAGCTGCAGAAAGTAACTAGATTTTTAAAATGTATCCTTTTGGGTGAGCCTGTTGAAAAGCCTCACAGATGTTCACTAGAAAGTGACAATTTGTAGCTAAAACTGGAAGCAAATCTAGAGACTGTAGAAGGAGTGCTGGATGCAGTTGCAAAAATAGATGTGCGTGAATAGCGGCTAGGATATTTAGGAGCAGAGCTTACTTTAAAACAAACACTTTTGTAGAAAGCATTATTTATGGAACTTCACACTCAGTTTTAGTTTTCTAGTTTGATAAAGGCTTAAAATAATTTAGGAACATAAAAATAGAAAACAGCTGGTTGAGTTCTAGATTTGTTGAAAACAATGATTTGATCCTTTTTTGGTTTAAAAATTCTGTGAATTAAGAAAAGAATCTAAGACAAGAGGCAGTCTAAGACTCTGACTTTATTTATTTATCTACTTAGGTTTTTCGAGACAGGATGTCTCTGTGTAACAGTCCTGACTGCCCTGGAACTTGCTTTGTAGACCAGGCTGGCTTTAAATTCACAGAGATCCGCCTGCCTCTGCCTCCTGAGTTCTGGATCAAAGGCATGTTCCATTGCTGCCCGGCATGACTGTGACTTTAAATGGCACGACAGAACACTGGCTTCACATTTTCCCATGCATTAGGGTAGATCACCTGCAGGACTTGTAAAGATTCTGGTTACTTTTTGTCACTGTTTAGTGTTGAGCTGTGCCCCAGGATTGCCAAGTAAGTCTTCTGGTTTAGGCCTCTGTGATTTTTTTTTTTTCCTAGCAAGTTCTTGGGCAAAGTGGATGCTCCTGGGCTGTCTGTACTCAGAACCACTGAACTACAGGAAACACGTAATAGAAAGCGAACACACCAGCGAACTGACAGGAGACTCTACTGATGGGTTTTGTTTGTATTTCTTTCTTTCTTTTTTTTTTTAATTTTGGAAGGGGGTAATATTTGTTTTATTAACATTTTACATAAACATTGTAATGGGTGAGTGCCGGCATGTACACCTGTGATCCCACCGCACAGGAGGCTGGAGGGTACTGAGTGTGAGGACAGCTCATGCTACATAAGGAGGCCCTGATTCAGAGCCCAGCACAAAGTTCAGCAAAACATTTGTATTCTAAAGTCTGTATGAGTCGTTGTGATCACATAACTTATATTAAATGTGCTTTTTCATAAGATACTTGCCTAGGAATGAAAAATTGCTGTGCGGAGCAGAATGGAGTTTTAGGTCCTGCTTCCTTTGGAAAGCCAGGTCCAGGCAGACTTCATAGGCTTAGCCTATTCAGTGGTAGCTTGCTGCTGTTTTTTTTTTTTTTTGTTTTGCCATTTTTAGCTTGTATCACCCTAATTTTTAATAAAATTGAGAACCTTTCATGTGTTTCTTTGACACTCATCTCTGGTGAAGTTGCTATTGTATTTGTTTTTATTTGTTGTCGAACTTTTTTTTAATTTATAACACTTAAAGACTTCGTATATTCTGAGTATATATTTTTCATCAGATATGATTTATATTTTCTTCCAGTCTGTGTTTTAAACAGACTATTTTAAAAAGCAGAAGTGTTTTATTTTGACGACATGTAGCTTATCAATTTGTTCTCTTATGGACTGTGCTTTGGGTAACATATCTAAGTCTTTTGCCAAACTCGTTTCCAAAGGTTTTCTTTTGTAATCTTTTTCCCTCAAAGTTTGGTTTTGCACTTAGTATGTGGCCTAAGGTATGAGGGATGTGTCTGTTCCGCTTTTTCCTTTTCATCCTCGGTCGCTGCTCTCTTTTCCCCTTCACCTTTTGCTTTACCTTTTCCTCCTCTTTCTTTTCTGTCTTTTCTCCTCCTCCCTCTCTTTCTGCTTCTCTTTCCCTGTGGTCCCAGCACCACTTGCAGACAAATTTCCCTCTGGTGAATTGCCCTCGTACCTTTGTTAGATCAGTTGTCCATGTATATCTGCTTCTGGACTCTCTTCTCTCAATCTCTGTTGGTGTTTATGCCAACACCTCTTTATCCTGATAGTGGAGCCTTGTAATGTATCTTCAAATCAGGTAGTATTGGACCCCCAGCGTTTACTCTTTCAAGACTATGTTCATTCTGGGTTCCTGCATATCCTATGTATTTTATATACTGTTTAGCACTGTAGAAAAGTCAGCTGAGATTTTGGTTTATCTTGTGTGCCTACAGCCTGGAAGCCTACGTCAAAGGCTTCTAGCCACTCTCCTCCCTTTCTCTTTGCACATGGTTAGTATCTTATAAACCTTTAAAACTTTTTTTTATTTGTTTGCTGGAGACCAGAGAATAAACTGTTCACCCATCTTGGTCAGAAATAGAAGCATAATAGCAGATATTTGATAAAGAAGAATATAACATCAAAGAAAGAGAATTGGAAAAAGGATTAGAAAGAAAAGAAATTGGCAGGGTAAATTACACAGGAAGCATAACAGTGACTGTAGGAGAAACAGTCAAGAGAGAAACAAGGCAGCTCTGGTTGGGGAAGGGATGCTCGTTGATGGCGGTGGGCAGGGTAGAAGGAACTTCTTGACTAGTGAGATGTGGAGCATGCTGAGAGGAGCAGCCACAGTGACGTCAGGGTTTAGGTCTGGAATTTTCTCTGCTTCTGTTTGGTTGTTATAGCTGGGTGCTTGTGTGGGGGCTGTGATCTGCTGGAGCCTCCCATCTTATAAATACTGCTGCAGTGTTCTAATTGGTACCATGGAGTCCAGAACCACGTGCTTAGTGAATAATAGTAGTTCTTTATTTCTTGTTTTATACTTGATTGTAACTGTTTTCCCAAACCAGATACAGTAGTGGGTGGTCATTTTATTACAGTTTACTTTACTTACCAGCAAGTTCCTTGGTAAGTTTGTAGTAGGTTTAAGTGTCTATAGTTCATTATGCAATTTTTTTTAAATGGGAAGGCAAACAATCTGGGACATCACTGCTGATTTAGGGCAATTACGTGGAAATCAATACATTGTAAGATAACTAATGTAAGTACAAGTGTAAGAAACCAAACAATTACTCTTGTGATTCCCAAAACATACCTTACGATGCCCGAGACATACCATGTAATGCCCGAGATGTACCGTATGATGCCTGAGACATACCACATGATGCCCGAGACGTACCGTATGATGCCCGAGATGTACCGTATGATGCCTGAGATGGACCTTTTCAGGAACGTGAATGATGTGAAAGTACAAATATGAGGACAGCACAGTCATCATGGTGTTTGTAGTAAATTGTCATAGGCTAGGTTTCTGGAATTGCCAGTGATTTAAATTTTAACTGATTGGTTTGCTATTATTTGTATAAAATTGAATTTATTTGACTTTTTAAAAGTAATCACAGAAATTATGTTTCAGTGGCTATTCTTGGTTGTCAACTTGACTACATCTGGAAGTAACACATTCAAAAATAGAGGGCATGCCTGTGAGGGATTTCCGCTTAATTTGAAATGGAAAGATCTACTTTGAGGTAGGAAGGCACACCTTTAATCCAGATCTTATCTGGACCTTGCCTTCTGCTGGAAGCCTATATAAGGACAGAGAAGAAGGAAGCTTTTGTTATTTGCCTGCTCGCCCTTGCTCTCCCTAGCACAAAGAATCTACTTCTTTGGGATTCCAATGTATACTGAAGACTGACTGAGATGACCACCCTCATGGATTTAGTAACTACTGGATTCTTGAACTTTCTGTTCATAGGCAGCTATTGCTGGATTAGCTAGATCACAGCCTGTAGGTCAGTCTAATAAATTCTCCTCCTCACATAGTGTCGCCTGTCCTTCTTTTTCACATGGAACTTATTTTTGTTTACTTTTATGTTGTTACTTTAGAGCAGTTAAAGTTATCCTGGAGTTAAAAGAGGCCATGTTCTCTTTTTATTTGTTCCTGTACAGGAAGACGAGGCAGCTAAAGAACACTGATTTCACTTGGGAGACTGAAAGTCACTTCTCCTAACGTGTCACGTTTGAGTCTTTAATTCCATTCTGTCTATCACTGTTGTGATGTCTGTAGTCATTTTCAGAAGGTGCCATGTCATACATAAAACAGCTCTGTGACAAGGTTACCCTGTCAGTGACCTTATAGCATGTTGATTAGGCAGAGAGCTTGCAGGCTGGAGACACCATTAGTGTGTCATGTCAGTTCTCAACCACGTGCTCTATCAGTCTTAAAGCATTGTTTTTAAATATGTGGCGAAACCTCATAACTCCGCATTACCAGCTTAAGTGAGGTTTATGTTGAGAATATTGGCTAGTATAATTAGTAAAGGAAAATAGCCTTCACTTTTCATGGGTCTTCTAGGTTTGAGGTATGGTGTTTGGATGATTTACCAGTATCATCTTTCAGTTTCTCAGTCACCATTAGAGGTTTATCAGAAGATATTCCTCTTTGTCTTTATGGCTTGAAAGTTGTGCAGGAGCCAAACTCTGTTCCCTAAGCTTCTTTCCTGGGTCTCCAAGTCCAACACTGTAGATAAAATGTCCCACACCGGACAGAAGTGATGCTTGATGGGCAGTGCTGCTGTGACTCCTTCCTCCATCCTGGACCTCACTGTTCCTTCCAGTCTAGTAGGGAGAAGTGGACGGTTGAGGGTCGGGCACATGATTACAGTCAAGTGAAAGACCTGACGCTGAAACCTTGTGGGGACAAGAGAGTCTCTGGGTGTGTTGTAAGATGAGAGGAGCCCATGGTACTTTAGTAGCTGGCAGCATTCATTTCTGTGATTTGTGACATGGTAGTTTATTGGGTGCCAGCAAATGTTTCCTTTGTCTGTCTAATGAAGGGCGATGAAGTGTGAGGAGGAGCGCAGGGAACTAGTCTCTTTCCCCCTCTCTTTTCCCTCAGATGAAGGCAATTCAGCAGGAAGCCTTTAGATAAGGCACAGCACATGCATTACCCGTGGCTTCTGTATGAAGTATGCTTTGTCTATTTCTGTGGTAGTTAGTTCAGACACTGTGGCTTGTGCCTCCGGTGCTAACGTCAAGTCATAACTCCACTATTTATTAACTCATGACCTGGCTGGATGATTTCACCTCTCTGGGAGTTAGTTTCCTTATCTTTATTGTGTGCTTAATAATACCCAATTTATGTTGAATCAGGAGGTAGTGTGTTCACAGATCTAGTACAGAGTGCCCATTGAGGGCTGCTCAGTTTTTCCGCTCATGGTGTCTTTGTTCATCGCCAGTGTTTTTGTCTGACTATTTTACTTCTGAATCAGTCTCCATGGGGAGCAGTGCAACCATTTGTTTAGCCTCTACCCCGGTCTGGTGAACAGCCATGGCCTTTTGCTAACCCATTTCTGTTTCCTGTGACAGTGGTAGCTGCTGTTTCTCTTCCTTTAAGGCAGTCCTCCTGCCTGATCTGTAGGTAGTGCTCAGGGAGCATCTGCGAGTTAAAGAAATTTCTGGACTTGGGAAGAAATGTTTGCAATACTTCTCACTGAACATGAAGTCTGTGAGTTCTTGGTGCTTTGCAAGTTAGTTCAAACTTGTTACTTTTTAGTTCTGAGGGCAGGATGCTTTTAGGATTTGGACATGTTACATTTGTAGATTATCTATCTACTCTGCAGTGGTTTTAGTGACAGATATGTTTGGTTAGTGCTTACTCAGAGCCAGGCTTTGCACTGAGCACTGTACCTATATGTCTTCTTTAATCCTGATAACAACTTTATGAATTTGGTGATATTCTTTATCTTTTTATTGTTTTAAACGATTTTTTCTTTTTTAGTTTTATGAGTGTATGAGTGTCTGCCTGGATGTATACCACATGCATACCTGTGCTGACAGAGGCCAGAGAAGGCATCATGTCTGGATCTGGAGTTACAGGTTCTTGTGAGCTGCCATATAGGTCCTGGGAATTGATTCCTGGTTCTCTCAAGAATAACAAGTGCTCTTAGTCACTCAGTCATCTCTCCAGCCCCCAGTACTGTTCTGGTACCCATTATAGAGATGTGGAAACTGTCCTTCCAAAGACTACACAGCCTGTAATAAAGTAATTGAGATGGTTTTACATCTGGATTCCAGAGCTGCCTTTTTGTTATGTAGTAGGTAGCTTCCCACTTTTGTGTTTGTCATGTGATAAGAGAGCTGTAGGCAGGCAGATGGCAGTTAGGGTGAAGGATTCTCCAAGATTTCTCCTGGAGTTTCGGAAGAAACAAACTGCTGACTAGCTTATGTCATGCACCCGATACTCCACTCTTACCTCCAGTGGGTTGCAGTTGTAATGTGGGGATTCAGTTTTAATTTTACCACACTAATATCTGTGTGGAGGAATAATTACAACTTTGAAGTGCAGTGTAGTGAGAAGTAACCAGTTTCTATTAAAGATTGCTCAAGCAGTGAATAAGTCATTAAATTCAACTCCTAATGATTGTTGATTGCTTAATATCTGTCTGCCAAGAGACACACACAGAGATATATGTCACTAGAGATAGATAATTGGAGCTGATTTTACAGAGAAGTAATGTTTTGGTTTTGATTTTGACAGTGAGAAGTTCAGGGCATGGTTTCTATTGTCACCTGTTTGCATGTCTCCAACAAAAGAGTAAGCGCTTTTTCAATAAAATATTGAAGAATCAAGTTCTTATCTGAAGAGATCTGGAAGTACTTATTCCCAATTTTCAGAAAATAAGATCTTCTAGCTACATGTGCTATTTTTCTAAGAAATATAAAACAAAGTCAGGCAACCCCTTGCTGCCTTCCCTCTTTCTTGCCAAAATGGTATATGTCCTTTATGACATTTAATGTTTATCAGATTCTTCTGAGTGTGTGAGTCATGTTGACTCATAGTCAGCAACCCTTAGCAACACTAAATGTCTGCTTTGTCTTAGCGTGGTAATTTACTAATAAAATACATGGTGTTGAATTTGAACAACTATACGTATGGTTGTTTCTGTCCAGGCATGCTTATTTGTAGCTTTGTAGAATAGAAAAATTAACCTGATCCCACAGTTTTTATTTTATTTGTTTAGGACAAAATTTCAGAAAATAGCTTGGCCTTGGACCAAGCTGTTCACCTGAATCAGATAGGCAGATGGAAAGAGTAAGTAGGTGACATTTGTTTTGAGGGTGTGCCTCCCTAGTGTGTGTGCACACATGTCCTACTTGTAAAGGTAAAGAGGCTTTATTGATCTATAAGGGATGGAATATTTGGACCTGTTCTGGACAGTAGAGAGATGTCTGGGAAAAGACCTTATGGCTGAGATCGTGGGGAGCTTTCAGTAGGGCAATCAAAAAGACACACATGGAGCGATGGTGGCCTGTGTGTGGTTTGCTTGGAGAGACAAGAAGGGCAAACCTAGACTTTGATGTTTGTTTCACTGAAGGCAGTGCTAGTGAAGACTGAGAGATCATGAATGGCTTTCAACTCTACTTCCCAAACCTCTGGGTGCATGCCTTGGGCTGCAGTACAGCCACCTGCGGTTAGGGAAGGCCCCGTGTAGAGTAGTTGGTCTAGAGCTGCGGCACTTCCATCCGCCCTCACTAATCTGGTCGTGGTCGGCAACAGCAATCGGGTTGGTCTATTGATCATAACCAGGTGGACTCAGCCGTGCCACGATAAAGAACTGCTTCCCCCTCTGCTGTTGCTTTTAAACCCGAGACCTAGAAAATTATACTAAGCAAATAGGTGTGAATCAACCCTCGACACTGTTGGTACTGAATGGGGAAAACGTCTCATGCTCCCATATTGCCATGCTTACTTCTGGAGTTTTAGCCACAACCTGGAGTCATTCCTACTCGAGGGTCCATCTACATAAAAGCAACTTAATTCGTCTCCTCTCTCCCTTCTCAGCTCTGTCTCTTCTTTTTGCCATGGTCTTTCCCATTCAGGACAACTGGTAGCAATGGCCACTGTTTGGCCTTCAGACTTTGTTCCTGCCTCAGTCATCATCTTCCTCTCATTAAAGTCTCGTGAATTTTGTTTGACGTTGAGTTTCATTCTAGCACTAAGCCCCCCATTCCTGCTTCAATGCTTTTTCAGCGCTTCAAAGCAGAGAATAGTAATAGTTTACTGCTGTTGATGCATTTTAACATTGAGCAACAGATGACGTGTCTAATGAATAGCGTGGCTGCCGAGATTGCATAATTATAGGTTCGTCTGACTTTAGAAGAACCATAAGCAGGCCAGCTTCATCTGGTTAGAGACTTCTCCAATTATGTAAGCATCAGAATATTTCAATCTAAAATGAAGCCCTCTTCCAGTCATTATACTATTCTTTGTTTTCCTGGAGTTTGCCTGAATAGGAAAAAACAAAACAAAACAGAAACTCTCTTCAAGGAAGTGGTTGTTCTGTGACCCTTCCCTTACCGAGTCCCACTTGGTCTGTTAGGTGGTACAGGCTCCAGTGGGTCTGTATAGTGTTAGAAACAGTGCTGATCGGCGTGGCCCGGTAGACGTGTACAACAGCCTCATGCTGGCTTGCTTACAGACAGCTAGAATTTTATAATTCAGAGCAGGGATTATCTGTGCCCTCTGGACTTGGCTTGCTGGGGTGGAGGTGGGGGACATACTTCAGCTAGTTATTGTGCTAACTTCTTGGAACAGTTTCTTAATCAATGTGCCAGGTGACAGGTTCTCCCAGAGGCCTTAAGTTCTCCCCATGGAGCTTCTCAATGTGTATATTGGCTTGGAAGTCAATGTTCATATATTTCATGTGGGTTTATTCAATTACTGATAGAAGGGGCTGAGTCTAATAAGTTCATAGGATGGCATATTGAAGACATTTCAGTATTCTGAGCCTCCCCAGACCATGTTTGGTGAGGGGAGTGCAATTAGATATATGGGTAATAAAAATTATTTCTAACACTGAGTGCTGCTTAGAAGCATCTCTGCCCCCAGGTTCTTTGTAGGATTCTGGTTCCCTCCGACCTTTTCTCTGTATTCTCTCTGTTGCCTCACAGTTGGTTTTAGCAGCTTCCATCTGTGTGTTTGGTTGCAAGTACTCGTAGACTAGCGCACCCTGGACTTTTGAGTGGCTGAGCTTGGCTGGTGTTCTCCATTCAGTGGGTAACTTGTTTGTTGTCCTAGATAACACTGGAAATTACCTGTGAGGATGGGAAAATTCTCTATTTTAATTCTATAGAATATCAGGTTGGATATTTCCAGATTTAGGAAATAGTGGTCCTTGGAGAATATAGAAGAAAGATTAATTCTACAACTTTTTTAGGTCTCAGAAATACTAATACACCATTCTTATCTATGGAAAAATGTAAGAAAGGCACAATTGTTTATGGTGCCAAGTATGAAGTGTGGGTGTGTGAAAATAATTAAGCAAATAGTTTCTTCTAGATTGGTATAATTTCAGAACAGATGGAATTTGAGCTCAAGTCTTGAAGCATGTGCATATTAAATCTGATAAAGAATCTTAGGAAAGGCTCTGTGAAAATATGTATGTGTGTTCATAAGTGCATGTGCGTGTGTATGTGTCAGGTGGGGAATGTTGGAATGTGGCAAATGTACGCTAGGCTGACCTCATATTCCTGAGTGCTGGGGTTACCTACCTGTGCCACCATACCTGGCTAAGTGTGGCAGTTTTTAAAAGATGTATTTTACCTTTAATTATGTCTGTGTGGGGTTGGGTGTGTGTGGACTGAAATTTCTGTCCTGCCTGGTCCTGCAGTCATTCAGTCCCAAAGAATCACACAGAGGTCTACATCAATTATAAGCCAATTGGCCCAGTATCTCAGGCTCTGCTTATTGACTAATTCTTATAACTTATATTAGCCCATAATTCTTGTTTGTGTTGGCCACGTGGCTTGGTACCTTTTCCAGTGAGGCAGTCACATCTTGCTTCCTCTGTGGCTGGGTCACAACTGCAGAATGCGCTTCCCTCTTCCCAGAATTCTCATTGGCCCACCTCTACTTCCTGCCTGGCTACTGGCCAATCAGCATTTACTTAAAATACAAGTGACAGGGTATAGACCATTATCCCACAGCAGGTGTGGGGTGGGGAGAGCTTTTGTGCATGTGAGTGCAGGTATCCAAGGAAGTCAAAAGAGGTATCAGATGAAGCTGGAGTTACAGGTAGTTGTGTGTACTCTGAAATGTCTGAGCCATCTCTAGCCCCTAGGTGGGGCAAGTTTGATGGTTGAAATATATGCTGTAAAATCCAGCATCAGTCTAGATCCTCTGGATGGTGGGTTTCTTTTTCCTTCTCCAGTCTACTCCCAGCCAAGTTGTAGTAAGCATCAAAGCCTAAGGAAGGAAGTATTACTGCAGGTAGCTTTAGCTAAGGCTCCAGAGCCCAGAGGATGTCTGGAGGAGCTGAGAACTGCAGTTGAAGAACAGTGTAGCCTGAGGGGTGGGAACATGAGAAGGGATGAAGATGGTGATCCTGAGAACAGAATTGTGGAGAACACAACTGGAGTGGCTTGGAGCCTTTCTCCAGATGTGCTGCAGAAGGGCAGCAGAGAGGCCAGAGCTCAGAATTGAGGATTTTTGTGGTTCATTTTGTTTTCTTAATCTTTAATCCTCTTTTGTAATAACAACATAGCCGATCTGTGTATGTGTCAGATGCAGCAGGCTGGGGAAGGCACAGAAATTTGTCTTGTTCTACAAGAGGACAGAGGCAAGGAAAGAAAAGCAAGATGTTACATGAGATAGGCAAACAACCCCTCACCCAAATCACTCCCAATCCTTGGAAAGTTCTGGAAAGGGAGGGACATACAAATAGGCAAAGTTGATTGTTGAAGAGATTTTGAAGAAAATGCAGTACTTTTACTGCCCTTTGGAGGTTATGTTGTTTGAACTTTTTCCAGATGTGGCATTTGGAGTGAAAAATAATATTCACAATTTCTTTTTCTCTTTCAGCTGAAGTGAGCAGTGAATACAGTATGGACAGGGCCATGGTTGAATTTGCTAAAATGGATCGAGAGCTAAACCATTATGTCAAAGCTCTCCAGTCTACGATAAATCACGTAAGTCTGTTCCACTTCCCTGAATATTTGCTTACAGCCCTCTGCTCTAGAAATGGAAACAAAAATCAAAATTCTTTTCTACCCTTAATATCTCCTTGTCCTTTCTGAAGCAGCTGTTGATCAGGACTCTCATGGAGCAGGAATCTGTAATATTTTCCAGCAAGGCACCTAGGCTAGTTAGCATGTGAAATGCATTTTACATTGTCTTGCATTTTTGTTTGAAAACTTTTAGTGTAAGCCCTTTCAAATGTGAGCAGATTTTCACTAAAACATTGAAAGTGTGTACAGCTTGTTTCTATTGTCAGATTTGCTTAAGCATATAACTTAGACCAGGTTTGGTTACTTGTTCTCTAGCTTTAACTAATATGCATCCTTGCAAGATTTTTAGTATCAGATAACATGGAAGCATTTAGAGAAAGTTTAAAAATAAAGAAAGTTGGCATTTGGGTTGTTCCAGAGGCCAGACTTCTCTCTGCTGACTCCACCTGTCACAGGAACAACACAGAAAGCAGTTAAGGTGGGAAGGAAGCAACATCCTCTTTGGCAGTGCTGTGTTGAGTAAGAAATGAGCAATAAGATTGCAGTAATGTTTCTGAGAAGTCCTTTGTCTCTGAGCGACGGAAACTCCCCGTTGAAGTGATTTCGGATACCTGTGTAATAAGGTGGCTTGCACTTCTGGTTTCTTTATTTGCCTTTTCTTCTTATGGCTATGGGAAAATTCCAAAGAGCAAGTGTTTAACAAGACCAGCTACTATTCAGATGAAGATAAAATTTTATGTGTTGTCTAATACTTAAGCCACTGAAATGGCATTAAATACAGATTTTTTTTCCTGTTTTTGTATGGCTAGTCTTTGATATAATATAACTGTGATTGAGAATAGTAATAACTCATTCAAATTGTAAAGTCAAGTGTTTTTGGCTATTATAACTTAGGTTTAGTCCTCTGAATAAGTTTTGTTTTGTTTTTTTGAGGCAGGATTTCTCTAGCTCTGGCTGTCCTGGAACACACTCTGTGGACCAGGTTGGCCTCGAACTCACAGAGATCTGCCTGCCTCTGCCTCCCAAATGCTGGCTACCACCACCACCACTGGCTAAAGGCTTGCTTGCTTGCTTATTTATTTATTTGTTTGAGTAGTAGCTGGGGAGGGGCGAGGGCAGCCCAGCCCTTTAGAAATAACAACCATCTAGGGATTGGAGGGGATAGTTCTCGCACTTCCTTAGTTAGCATCCTTGGTCAAGAGTTATTTCTGGAACCTTATGTTCTTCATTTCATCACAAAAGCATTTTCACAGTACTGTTCTATGGACCAGATTAGAGACTGTGTATCAACACAGTTGGGCCTCCATAGCGCTCGCTGGAGCTATCAGATACTGCATCGCTTCACACCCAGATTTCTAAAGAACACCTTGGAAAGGCGGAGCATACACTTCCTAAAACATAAATACTTTGTTTAGTTAACTGCAGTTTTGGATACTTTTCATGATCTTGTTCTACTTTAAAACTCAAGAGATGCAAGATAAGCTTATTAGGTTAACATGTTAAGTGTTCATGGTCTCTAAAATGAAGTTGTAAGTCAGGCTGGTAAGAAATACTATAGATGGTGGGAAACCTTGGGTCCCATCTAATCTTCTTCTGTCATGGATTTTTGAAGCTATAATACTTCCACTCAGGAGCTTGTTCCAAATGTGGCTCACGATCTTTCTGTTCATGGACTTTGCATAGTCACAGAAAAGTTTAAAAAGACATTGCTTCACTCATTACAGTGCTCATCACTTCAACAGACAGCTTTCCAGTCCACTTTCCCCTTAGAATTTGGAACTCATGCAACTTGGGAAGTTTACTGTGGGATCTTAGCTGTCTGGATTAATTTACCAGTAATTCCCTGGGAAGTCCTGTTAGCAGTTAGCAGAAGCTCTCAAATTGCCTCCCTCTGTCCTGTGAGAAAATAGGACCACTATATCCCGTAAGTCTGAGGTTTAATTAGGAATCATTGTTCATTTCAGTGGCCTAAAACCTAAAGGTTTTAAAGGACCTAAAGGAAAAAAAAAAGACCTTGTTTTAGCAAGTTTGTTTGTAGAGGGAATATTATGTTGTGAGTACTACAAAAATGGCCAATTTCTAAAACATTTATAAAAACTTTCAGGATGAGTGGCTTTTATACCTATGAGTTATTTGGATGGAGAGTTTTGGTCATGAGACCACACGTGTTATAAACGTGTTGTGGAAGGTATGAAATGGTACACTGATAATGATACCGAAGTGGTATAGGAACTTTCTTTATTATAGTTAACTGCCCCGGAAAAACCCATCTCCCATCTTGTGTGGAGACAGAGTGATGTTCTTAACGTTAGATTTCAGTGGCCCTGCCAGTCCTCCCTAGCTTTCTGATTAGGGACTCCACTGGCTGTCTTTCCCCCTAAACATCTAATGAATAAGTGTGTACCGCACACCTGTCTGCCAAGCACTTGGTGATGGAGGACATCGGAAGTCACTGAGCAAGAACCACATGATCTTTATCTCTATGTCTTAAGTCTAGAGCAAAATACAAACATTTAAAAAAAAAAGCAATAACAGAGCACTGCGGGCAGTTTAATGACTCGAGGCATAGTATCTTTGATGGTTGGCTAGAAGACTCCTTCCTGAAGAAGGGATTTTTCTGAGAAGAGTGGATGGGCTCTTAATATGGAGAGTGAAAGGTAGCTAACTTCTGAATGTGACATTTGTCAAAAGCGAGAGTACCTTATTTGTAATGGTCTTTAATTTTTTACTTATTTATTTAATTGAGACAATCTCATATAGCCCCAGACATTTGAACTTGCAACTTGTGGGATTCCAGATGTGTACCGCTGCGCCCAGACTTATGGGATGGTGGGAATCCAACTCTGAACTTCTTCGTGCATGCAAGGCAAGCACTCTACTAATTAAGCTACATACCCTACCCCCATTTCTGATCATCTTTGTTTATGTATTTATTTTTTAAGATGTATGTAGTTTTTATTTGTGTGTATATGTGTATGCCTGCGCCAGTTTGTGTGTACCACATGCACGCAGGTGCCCATGTAAACCAAAAGAGGGCATCATATCCCCTGGAGTAACCGCTGATTGTAAACTGCCCGGTTGGACCAGAAACTGGGTTCTCTGCAAGAACATTAAGTACTGTTAACCATCACTGAGCTGAGCCATCTCTGTAGTTCCTTTTGATGATCTTCACATCAAAGATTCAAGGGCCTTGGTCATTCCAAATTCTAAATTTTAGAAAAGCAGACAACCATGCCTACCCTCAAAGGTAAGAACCTGAAGTACAGTGGTGGCATAACCTGCCAGACATCAGTGATAGAGCTGCTAGCAGAATTTGAGCTGACCCGCTGCCAGGTACTCTGCCTGGTAATGCATATCATGCCAGTATCAGATTTAAGAATAGTTTAATTACTATGATTCTATTTCTCAAGTAGAGGTTACTTCTGAAATTTGACTAATTGAATAAATCCAGTGATAGTCATGTGTGTTTCTCATTGTGTTATTAGTGTTTGCACCTATACCTACAATTTGGCCTATGGCCTTTAGATTAGTGAAGGTAGATGGGGAAGATGAGTACCAGGCCAGTTCAACACCCCCTCCCCCCCAGCTGTCTTTCAAGTAAGAGACAGCAAAAACACCTTGGGCTACTGTGCCTGGGTGAGCTTGGAGGACAGCTCACAGCTGGCTCTCTCTTTCTACCATGTGGAGCCCAGGGATTGAACTCAGGTTATCAGGTTTAACCACAAGCACCTTCACCCTCAGCCATCTTGATGGCCCTCACAAACTTTTTAATGATCTTAATTCTGATGATGAACATGAATGGGAACCTTAAAGCTTGATGACAAATGATTTAACTGGTTTATCTTAGTCCTATAAATAATCAGTCATCAGTGATAAAATATATTATCTCATATAGTCATAGAGCTTATGGAAGGTAGTGGATTTGAGATTTCTTTGGACTATTCTTTTAGAGCAAGCTCCAGCTCTTAGAAGAGGCATGAGACTTCACCTGTGGTGTTTGCTTTGCTGAGTTAAGTGCTTAGAAACCTATAGCCTGTGTGTTTTCTTCATATTCCTCAAGACTCTGTTTTGCCCTCCTTCCATCTTACAGTTATGTAAGACTCAAGCATTTGAATCAGGTTGCAGTCCCACAGCTGGCTTTGTTTGGGAGGCAATGTCTAGAATGTTTTTACTGAAAGCCTGAGGAGAGCAAATGCTTTTCTTCCTAACTGGACCAGCTAGGTGCTGCATTGGCTCCTTTGTGTTTCTCACTGACCAAGTCTGCCCTATTCTGCGTACTGTGGTTTTTATTTGGTATGCTAACCTGAAATGTTATCTGCCTTTTATAGTTAATATGTTGAGAGTTAGAAGAAAAGAAATGTACTTCATATACAGTGTTGAAAACCAGGTATAATAAAAGTACAAGCTAGGTCAAAGTATAGTTTACCTCAGTCCCGTCATTATGCAATGAATTTCGGCCATTTCTGATGTGCCACTTCCCTGTGCCCTCTCACCTTTCACCCTTCATCTGCTGGTAAGTTTAGGGGGGGATTGTTTGTTCATTTTCTTTTTTGTTGCTTTTTTGTTTTGTTTTGTTTTTTGAGACAGGATTTCTCTGTGTAGCCTTGGCTGTCATGGAACTCACTTTGTAGACCAGGCTGGCCTTGAACTCAGAGATTTGCCTGCCTCTCCCTGTCTGGTGCTGAGATTAAAGGTCTCTCTCTTTTTTTTTTCTTTAAAGTTAACTGTAATAACTACTACTACATGCAGCCCTACAGGTAATACCCACCCCACTCTCATCCCCCATTCAGACAGGGACTCCCTGTGTAGACTTGGTAGCCTGGAACTCACTATGTACACCAGACTGGCCTTGAATTTACAGTTTTACCTGATTCTGTCTCCCAGGTGCTAGAATTAATGGCATTCACTACCATGCCCAGCCCCTGTAGGTAATCTTATCATTTTAGTGAAACCTAGTTTGAAAAGAATTGCTCACTTAGATAGCTAATACCTTATTTCCCAGTGTTTGAAGGAAATTCTAGGCCAGAGGATGTGGCTGCTGGGTGTGATTATCTACTGAGCATGTGTCCAAATCCACCCCATTCTTCTAGACATCCTGAGCCATTCACTGAGGAAGGGAAAGTATCTAGGGTTACAAAGCCTAAGGACAGCAGATTCCTGAGCATGGGAGGAACCAGGCAGTGGACCACAAAGTTAGATGACAGAAGAGAGAAGCAGGTAGAAGCTTTGGACCCAAATGGTCAATGCCCAGGAGCCCACCCTCTTGTCTTCTTCCTGTGTCCCACACTGAATGCTCCAGAACCAGATGGGATTCAGCCTTTCAGCAACTCAAGCCAGAAGCTGATGGATGAGCCAGATCATTGTGATCTTTCCTTCTGTACGACCATTGCCTTGAAGTGGATGTTACAATTTTGGGAATTTAGTTGTCAGTTACTTGGCCTTGGGATCCATTTCTGTGCTTACTGATTTTTATTTTGGTCCTTTAGAGCTGCCTCTACAGTTATTTTAAAGTTGCATTTGTGTTTGATACTTGTTTGTCTCATACATGGATTTAGGCTTGGATATACAGCTCACTAGTGAGATGTTCTATAGGAAAGACTCTAGATAGATCTCTTAGTTATCAAGTAACATGGCTGCTTGAGGTGAGCATTCTTACAGTGAGATTCATTTTTATAGTCACAGAAGTCCGTCTCAGTGTCTGTTTGGTGTTAAGTGTTGGATCTTAATCAGAACCATACAATGCTTATTAGCACTTTAGTAGTCCTTGTGCCTCCAGTGCAGTATTTTCAAAAGTTTGCTCCGTAATATGAATTAATTAGGACGTGAATAAGTATAATAGGAGAACAGGATTTTGTGGTCAAGTAAGCTTGGGGAATGCTTGATAAAAGAATTTCCTTAAATACTGCAAAGCCTCTAATGTGCTTTAGTGCAATGTGATTCTCCAGAGGAAAGGATATTTAGAAATTTCCTTAACTGAGCTAATGAGAAAACACCTGGGGAAAGACTGACACTCCACAGAATCTACTTTTTAAAATGCTGCTGTAATCACAACCTCCTAATTTTTTATAAGATTTAAAATATGTGTTTGAGTGTTTTGCCTGAATATATGTATGTGAATCACATTCATAAATGTGCAGTGTTTGTAGAGGTCAGAAGAGGGTATCAAATCCTCTAGAACTGGAGATGTGGATGGCTGTGAGCTTTACCTACCACGTGAACAATGGAAGCTGAACCCAGATCTTCTGTAAGAGCGTTAGGTGCTCTTAACCTCTGAGCCATTTCTTCACCCCCAGTTGCCTCTAATTTGTTTGTTTGTTTTTATTTTTTTGAGACAAGGTTTCTTTGTGTAGCCAGGCTGGCCTCATACTCACAGAGATCCACCCGTCTCTGCCTCCTGAGTGCTGGGATTAAGGGCGTGAGCCCCCACTACCGCCCAGCAGCCTCTTAATTTTATAAAAGAAGTTAAGTCCTGGGTCCAGTAGTTTACCTAGGGGTTTTGTCTAGAGAACTGGGAGGTGGGCGGAGGGACACCGCATTCCCTCCAGGAGGTGGCCCTTAGTGATACTCTGTGAAGTGAGAGAAAAGGACCAGGATTGGGCGAGAGGGGAAGAAAATGACACATTATTCCACCAGTGAAGATGGAGGGAAGTTCCTTGGCTGTCCTAGAACCAGCTGTGTAGACCAGACTGGCCTTGAACTCAAAGAGGTCAACACCACCCGGCTTGAGGGAAGAAAGTTTTTAAAGACGGACAGATTGTGTGGCCCCCCTGTAATTTGATGATGGGAAGGATGAAAAGGAGAACGACAGGAGTGGAAGGCAGGGGAGTTGCAGAGTGGGCTGAACGGTAGCTCTCACCAAGAGCCTGCAGAGGAGAGAAAGATTGAGGGTGGGATTGTGGACTGTGACGTCACAGGCTCTTGTGTCTGGACACTTGATCCTTACTTGGCAGTGCTGTTTCGGGAGAACTTTAAGAGGTGAGGCTGGGTAGTGAGTGTGGATTGCCAGGAGGAGGTCAGGATGTACAGAAGCCTCCCTCTGCAGATACATGATGGACTGTATCCCCAGAACTAAAGACCTGAATATTTCTTTCTCCCTTCACTTCTTATCAAGAATCTGTCACTGTGACAAAAAAAAAAAATTCACATAGAAGAATGTCTTGTTTTAAGTAAGTTCACAAGTTTGTGTTGGGGTGCATGCAGCCTGTGGACCAAAGGTTTTACACTTCTGGACCTACATTTTCATCTCTCTCCAGAGTCACTTCTTCTCTGTAGTTGACAAGAACTAAGCTTGGGGTTCAGACTTTTCCTCGCCGTCTGGCTGTGAGTGGGTGACGGGAGAGTAGGTAAAGAGTTTGATCCAGGGAGTCGCCAGATGTTCAGGTTCACTATAAAATAAATGCATACTGACCTAGGGAATTGAAGGAGTTGTTTATTGATCTCATAATTAAGTCGTTCAGTTAGTGATCATAACATACTTTAGCTAGTAGAGACGCGGAAGCCTATTGATTTGTCCCTAAGACAGCTGTAACATCATTTTAACAGCGATCTAGTTTGAGAGAAAGGACAGACTTAGTAAATGCTGCTCATGGACACTTTGACCTTGAGCCTCAGTTTCTGCTGAGTATGGGATAGCAGTATAGATTCTGGGAATATACAGTTCTGGGAAGGATGAGAGATGACATCCTGAAAGCACCTGAAACACTCTGTCGCATGTCATCAGATTGTGCAGGAAGTTCCATGGAGAAGAGTCATCCTCTCCCTTGGCCTGATTCAGACAGCATCCCGAAGGGAATTTTAGCTCATGTGGAGACTGGAGTGGGCGGTGGGAAACTTCTTTCCCCTTCTGTGGAAGGGATTTCTCCAGAAACTGGAGCAGAGAGCTGGCTGGGATTGAATTTACTGCTGTTGTCAGTATTGTGACCTCAAAGAATATGGTAGAAACCAGGCCAGTGAGCAACCTGGCAGTGAGCAGCATGGCATCCGCCCAGCTGAAGCTGAGGTTCTCTGCTAGTAACTGCGTGTGTTTTTGTTCATAGTAGTCAGGGGCAGCTAGGGTATGGTGGTGGGGCTTCTTTTAAAATAAGCACTAGATAATTAAGGTAAACAAGATTTCTAGTTCAAGAATAATGTATTACATGTAACAGAAATGAAGCCCTAAATATGTTTTTCTGTATATAGTAGATTATTGAATTATCCTATATATTGATCTGTGTGTCACACCTTTAAATCTTATTTACTTTGTTCATCATACCTATTGAAAAGCTATTGATATCTTTGGTAGTGGTATTGTATTGGCCAGAACAATGTGTCGGATTATGTACTTTTTATTATTGATATAAATGTTTATTTATGTGTCACGTGTCAGTTGTATTTCAGATAGAATATTCATAAGCCTTTAACAAGCAAGAGGATAATAGGGAAAGTGTAGGATGTTGCGTTCCCAGGCCCTGGTGAGTTTGCAGTTACCATGGTGCAGCCAAGCTTGCTTTGCGATGTGGAGCCGCTGCTCACCACACTCACTGCAAGCCCAGAGAAGGCTTCTCTCTTCTGCTCTCAGAACCTCGAGCTTCTGGCAAAGGTGGCCGTTCTTTTCTCATGACTGACCTGACTATTTAAAGCACTAGATGTTTTTGCATTTCATTTCTTTGTAAGGTAGAGTAATAGAGTCAGTTATGAATGGTTTGAAAAACTATCTTTTTTCCTTTCTTTTCATCTTAAAATAATGATTTCATTATGTTTGACAAGAAAGTGCTAGTTCGAAAGGCCTGATCAGTGTTCTTGCAGTTGGAAGCGTGACCAGAAATAGTTGAATGTGGCTGCACGCATAAATGATTCCCAGACATCTGGACACACTGCTTTTTACCTTCCCCTCAGCTGGCACTTGTCAGTTTGCACATGCTCAGTCCTGCCTTCCAGATGCCTCCATAGCTTGTGGTTCTTGGAATGCAGTTGAGACTGAGAAGCAAGCCCTACTGACCTTGTGGGTCACCCCTTGACACACTAAGGGTGAGTTCAGCCTTAATGGGAAACAGAAGCCTAAAGTGTCCCATAAGATACTAAACGGTACCTCAGAGTGGACTGAATCCTAAGTGGGCTTACAAAGTCAGAAAATGAATTTGACGTGTAAGGCATAATTAAACCATGTTTTTAAAAAATGCCCCAAACATCATCTGCTTATTTCTATTTTGGCAGAAACTCTTGATTTACTCTTGGAACACCTATAAATAATATGATAGGATATAATATGACATGACGGAATTAGAACATGTTATACTGTATTTTCTTTAGCAACAGCGAAATTACTCAATCAGGACATGAAATTGAAGTGCATTTCTCTCAAACATGCTGTGTCATACATGATGCTGCTGTAGCAGTAAGTCTTTGTCTTGGTGGTCAATGTAATTGTCGCATTCTCTTCTGCACACGTCCACTAAATATCTGTGTGACCTTCAGCAAGTTTCTTAGACTTTATGCCCATTGGCAACCCCAGCAGTACCTGCCCTCGTCTATCTGACAGTAGTATCTTGATGTCTAAGAAGAGATAGCCTGTGAAAGTCCTTGGGGGTAAAAGTGTGTTCCACTGTCCTGGTCTGTTAGCTCTCACCCTGCCCCCATTTTCTTTTCTTTATATTTTTTTGAACTCAAAGCATCGTGCACGCTAGGCAAGCACTCACTGAGCTGAGTATCTACTGTGTGCTGCTCTACGTGGGCTTCCCTTCTAAGCCCCTAAGTCTGAACACATGGCAGCAGATCATTTTCCTCATGGCTGCTTTTCTGCCTCACAGCTTAGGCTGAGAGGAAGACATGTGTAAGACCCACATTCGCTTTTGCCTTCGATGCTGTCGCCTTTTGGTAGTCTTTCCTATCCACCTGCCTGCCGTGAGACCATGCAGTCAGCTTGCTCAGCCTCTGAGTCACTTCCTTGTGAAACTCTTGAAGTGAACTTCTCTGCATGGCAAGGAGAAATAGTGATAAGGTTAAAATAATTTATACTCTGGCAGATGGTTTTAGTGGCTAGCTCATTGTGAAACAATAAAGAACCAGAATTAGTAATAACTCATAAAACCATATATGATTAGTCTAAAAATAAGGTCTGGATAAACCACAGTCAGTCACCTTTCTGTCCCTTGCCCCATTTTGCTGACTAGTTGTTATCTGACTGATAAGGGAGATTGGGCTGGGAAATAAGAACCTGGTTTCATATCCTAGCCCTACCAGACTCTGACTTTGGACCAGTCTTGCAACTTCTGTACTTTGGTCTTCTCATTGCTAAGATGGGGCAGCAGTAATATTTGTCTTATGTACCTCAGAGAGCAATTGTACATAAAGCAAAATTAGACAGATATATTTTGACACCACCCCATCCCCACACCCTCACCTCTGCCAAAACCAAGGTGATTATACAGCTGCTGGAGACTAGCGGCCCATCCATGTAACAGTGCGTACATAAATGGGCACAGAGTCCAAGACTGAAAGACACTTGCTGATGCTTCTCCAGAGAAGATGAGGGGAATTTCTGAACTCTTGGAGCTGGTAAGAGAAAGATACATCCCAGTATTTAGATTTTTTGAAATGAATCATGGACCACTAGCTCTCACAGAAATAAATTCAGTAACTAAGTTTCCAGACTAGCCGCTTAAGAAACGTGTAAGCATAAGTAGGTTATTTTGGTCCAGTTTCTGTATGCAGTGGAAAAGCACATTGGTTGTATGGATATCAGTTTGTGAAAAGTGCTCTCCTAGTTGAGATCCAGGTGAGAAATACTGAAGTCACTTCTCTTTGGTTTTCCTTACTGTGCGCCCAAGGCTTGCTTAAGCCAGATCTGTAAATACCAGCACAAACTTTAGTCCCCTACCCCATGAGCAAGAAGAGTTGAATCCGGACTTCTGTGCCAGGAGTGAGAAGCCTTTTTGGCTCTCAAAACTCCTTAGTAATGAACCTGGTAACCTTATGCAGTTAGAAAAAGTGGCTCCTTTTGCCTCTGCGCCTGAGCAAGGCTAGAGGGCTAACCCAGGTCACCTTGCTGCTCTCAAGGAGTGGCACTTAAAGCCTCACTTTTACTCCTGTGCAGGATTTAAGGCTTTTTTTTTTTTATTACGTTTCTGTATTCAAGATTAATGTAGTATGTTAAATTCACTTAGGATGTAGCTGTCAGTTGAGAGAAAATAACTTTTATCCCATCTTAGTTATAAAGTGTATTTAGAATCTTGCCTATATGTTATAAAACTCTCAAAAGTAAAGATTTGAGAAGTTTAATCAAGCAGATGTGCCCCTCCACACTGATTTATCATGTGTAAAGGAGGGATGCCATTAGTGTTATCTGTTTGAGGAGAAGAATATTGTTAAATATGTGTAACTTTTATACCAAAATAAATTAAAGCATTTTTAATTGACTCTTCTAGAACCACTTTGTTTTATTTTGAAGGTGGCAGTGTTGTGGATATACAGGGATTTTAGGGACTTAAAAGTAAAAGAGAACTGAGGCTGACTTTCTCTCCTGTCAGTGAGATGCTTTATGTTTGAGTTTATTAAAACATTCCATGGTCACAGAAAGCCTGGCTGACATCCCTCCAGTGCATGCCACACAGTATTGGATGTCATTACTTTTGGTACTGGGGATTGAACCCAGGGCCACACGCATACTGTTCATGTGCTCCATCATGGAGCTATACCCACACTTCCTGAGAAATCACTTCCTCCTTGTCATGTTAGCCCGAAGCCTTGTTCTTCATCTGTTAGAAGCAATAAGGATGGCATTGCTTCGTGGAAGAAGGTGATGATGTGGTCTGTGTGTCAGGTTATGTGGGATGTGTGGAGAGCGATTGCCTGACAGGAGGAAAGAACTCCGAATTGAAGTCTGGAGAGCAAGCCTTATTGCTGCTTCTCCACTACCTGACCTCGTGGCATTCAGTTAGCTTAGAACTCCTTTTTGAATCTCTGAACCTACAGATTTTGTGAAATGAAATTTTAAAACCAGAAATAAAAGGCTGGTTTGGGAGCTTTTATAGCATCAGGTGGCATTTTGCACTGGCCATGCCTTGAACACTTCTGGTGTAAAGTATTAACGGGGGCAGATGGGTTATAGCTAGAGGGCCTGATGGTGAGGCTGAGGATGATGATGAGGTTGAAGTTGATCATGATAGGGTAAACAATTTGTGATACTATTTAACTGTGTATCTTTGGCTGGCCCAAACTTGCTATGTAGACCAGGCTAGCTATGAACTTACAAAGATCTGCTTGCTTCTGCCTCCTGAGTGCTGGGATCAAAGATGTGTGCCAGCACTAGTCTGGGAATTTAGTGGTTTAATAAGGTGGTCTTATAGCATTAGGATATGCAGGCTGAACACTCGTATCTGAGACATTTGGGAGGAGAACTGTTTGAGACTTCAGAATGTTTTGGATTTGAAATATTTGCATATGGCTGGAGAGATGACTCAGAGGTTAAAGAGTACTGACTGCTTCTTACAGAGATCCAGAGTTCAGTTCCTAGCAACCACATTCACAATTCATAACCACCTGTAATGAGATCTGGTGCTCTCTTCTGGCCTTCAGGGATACATGCAGGCAGAACACTGTATACATACTAAATAATAAATCTTAGAAAAAAGGAAAGAGAAAGAAAGAAAGAAAGAAAGAAAGAAAGAAAGGAAGAAAGACATGCTTGCATACATAGTGAGGCATTTCAGGAATGGGACCCAGGTCTGGACACAAAATTCATTTGTGTTCCATATAGACTTTATACACAAGTTGATGATACCATACATGCTTTTAATAAAATTTCTGTTGTGCATGCATTTTGACTGTGATCTACTGTATAATGTTGGTTATGGAGTTTCCTACTATGGAATCATATTGTTGCTCAAAAGATTCAGATTTGGGAACGTTGGATAATAAATTTTTGGCATAGGGATGCTCAGTCTCTTTTTTTTATATTTATTTATTATGTATACAATATTCTGTCTGTGTGTATGCCTTCAGGCCAGAAGAGGGCACCAGACCCCATTACAGAGCCACCATGTGGTTGCTGGGAATTGAACTCAGGACCTTTAGAAGAGCAGGCAATGCTCTTAACCTCTGAGCCATCTCTCCAGCCCCGGATGCTCAGTCTCTTATATTGTATTTTCTGTTTTGTTTGACATTCTGTAGTTTCAGTTTATCAGTAATTGGGTCTTATCAGTAATCAGAGGTATTCTTTAATTTCTCTAACTAATGAGAACCAAACTGCATGCATTATTCTAAAAGGTTCTTCATAGGCAGTGAAGCATCAAAACTTTGGGCTTTGCTTTATTGTTTGAATTTTTCCATAGTATAGCTGTTACTGTATCCAGGACTGTTACTGTATCCAGGACTGGAGAGAGCTGGCAAAGGCCGTTTGATAGATCTCCTTTTGGGAAGCAATTTTGGCAAGAAAAACTAGGTTCGTTACAAAGTGTCTGTGCTGGAGTGAAGGGAGCATACCAATGGCAAGGAGCGGGAGAGAACTGCTGGAGCACTAGTCATTTGGCCGTCGGCCGTCGGCCGTCGAGCTGTTGCCTCGTGTGAGGTATGAAAGCTGAGGAGGGAAAGGTCAGCCCTTTACTCTTTCATTGTCCTCCCCCTGGACTGTAAGTATGAGGCGCAGCATACAGACCAAATTGAAATCAGACTTAATGATTAGAAACTGTGTGTCACTTAGAGATAATTTATGGTTTCAAGAAAAAAATGTTAAATCACCCGATAGATAATTTCCTTGTCTTTTTAGTTATTCTAGTCTGCTCAGTAGGTTCATCAATTAGTGACACTAGGAAGGAGAAAACATTTCCTTTTCTTTTAGGTCATGATAGAGATGGTGTCTGTCTGTTTGTTAAGACCTTCTAACTTGTGGGGCTGTGGCTAAGATCCAAGAGAGGGGGGAAGATGATCCCATGAGTACTCCCCAGGTGGGCTTCCTGTGATGATCCTTGGAAAGAACAGGCTCTCTTGAGGTTCAGCACTGGACCTTTCTTCTCCCATGTTTCTGCTTCCTCACAGACGGAGCATAAAGTATGTGTCCTTAGTCCTGCTGTCTGACCTCATGCACCTCCATGCACACACACTCTTACATGGCTCACCCCATGCCCAGCACACATTCAGACATCTCTTACTCCATGGCTGTCCACGTGCACACTCAGACCTCTTATTCCGTGGCCCTCCACATGCACGCTTGAATATCTATTATTCCATGGCCCTCCACGTGCATACTTTTTTTTTTTTTTTGGTTTTTTTCGAGACAGCGTTTCTCT
>NC_022017.1:42381759-42383082 GCF_000317375.1 Microtus ochrogaster | reverse complement strand
TAGCTTTGGTGCCTGTCCTGGAACTAGCTCTGTAGACCAGGCTGGCCTTGAACTCTCTCAGAGATCCGCCTGCCTCTGCCTCCGAGTGCTGGGATTAAAGGCGTGTGCCACCACCGCCCAGCTTCCACGTGCATACTTGAATATCTATTATTCCGTGGCCCTCCACGTGCATACTTGAACATCTATTATTCCGTGGCCCTCCACATGCACACTTGAACATCTATTATTCCGTGCCTCCACGGGCACACTTGAACATCTGTTATTCCATGGCCCTCTGCATGCATACTTGAACATCTATTATTCCGTGCCTCCACGGGTACACTCTGACATGTTTTACCCCATGGCCTCCGTACTTTCTATGTACACTCAGCTATTTTTTACCCCACACCCATCCATGAACACTCCAACATCTCCCATCCTGCAGCCCTCCACACACACACTATTGCATCATTCACCACATGCTCCTTCGTGCACACTCTGACACAAAGACTGGAGCAAGACATGCTTATTTGTTTGTTTAGTTTTTTTGAATTGGTGTTTTGTTATGTATCCCAGACTGACCTCAAACTCACTATATGGACCAGACTGGCCTTGAACTCACCTCATAGCCCAGACTAGCCTTGAGCTCACTGCATAGCCTCCTGCCTCAGTCCACCAAGTACTGGGATTTAGATATGTGCCTAAAGAACATGAAACTTCTTTCATCATGCTCTCTGTGCTTTATTATTGGAGTCTATTATAAGATTATTCTTCATCACCAGGTCAACCTCAGTATCACCAGCCACTGCTGAGTTATGGAAACAAGAAAAGCTTATTTAAATTTGTATAAGTTTGAGGTCCTCCATAGTTAAGACTTTGATTGCTCAGAACATTAAATTTGATGTAATACACTTGATGGGAAAGGACCATGTTATGGTCTCTGTGTATTGAGACTATAATGGAAAGAGTTAGGAAGTTCATCAGAAAACAATAGTGCTCTAAAAGAAATTATTCTAAAGGAATAGGAAAAGACTAGATATGAAAACAGCTGTGGACTTATTTTATTTCCCTTTCAGGAATTATGTATTTTTTATTTTTTTCTTAATTGTGACTATATGCCTGTGTGGTGGTTTGAAAGGAAATGGCCCCCAAAGGGAGTGGCACCATTAGGAGGTGTGGTGTGAGTGGAGGCTGCTTGTTCATTCCTGGCTACCCAGACCCAAAATGATAGCACAGAAACTATATTAATTGCAATACTGTTTGCACAATAGCTTAGGCATATTCCTGGCTAACTCTTTTTTTTTTTTTGCATTATTATTTTTTTTATTGAAAAAAAAATTTCCG
>NC_022017.1:42370175-42380505 GCF_000317375.1 Microtus ochrogaster | reverse complement strand
ACACTGCTTTCCAAAGTGGTTGCACAAGTTTGCATTCCCACCAGCAATGGATGAGGGTACCCCTTCCTCCACAACCTCTCCAGCAAAGGCTATCATTGGTGTTTTTGATTTTAGCCAATCTGACAGGTGTAAGATGATCCTTATATCTTAAATTAACCCATTTCTATCAATCTGTGTATTGCCACTTGGTTATGGCTTACCGGTAAGGTCCCGTCCAATGTCTGTCTCCTGCAGTGGCTACATGTCTCTCTGACTCTGTGTACTTTCTTCTAGTATTCAGTTTAGTTTTCCTGTCTAACTCCGTTCTGTCCTGCCTAGGCCTAAGCAGCTTCTTTATTCATTAACCAATAAAAGCAGCACATATACAGAAGGACTTCCCACATCAGTGTGGTCTTATTGGAGGAAGGGTGTCACTGAGGAAGCAGGTTTAGAGGTCTTTTTCTTAAGCTTCACTCAGTGTGCCAGGCAGTCGACTTCCTGTTGCCTGCAAGATGTCGGACTCTTAGCTCCAGCACCATGTCTGCCTGCACACTGCCATGCTCCCCTTCATGATGATAATGGACATGAGCCACCCCAATTAAATGTTTCTTTATAAAAGTTGCCGTGGTCATAGTGTCTTTTCACAGCAATAGAAACTCTAAGACAGCCTGACAGGAAGCAACTTAAGGGAGGAAGGCTTTATTTTGATTTATAACTTAAGAAGGGATATTATGTGCCTTGGTAAGGAAGGCATGGCATCAAGGATATGAGGCAGGAGGCAGAGCAGACAGAAGTGAGCTCAGCCTAGTAAGCCTCAAGGCCTGCCCTTAGTGACTCACTTTCCTGAGGCTCCACCTCCCTAATAGCCCCACTAGCTGGGAACTAAGTGTTCACATATGTGAGCCTGTGGAGAGCATTTCACATTCAGACCACAACAGGAATGTCTTCTCTGTTTTTATTTGAGGAAGTGGGGTGTTTTCTACAGTAGAAATGGAAGTACTGGAGGAAGTTATCTAGCACACTTTGACATCACTGGGGAGTTGAGAATAAGAAAGGAGAGCAGGGACTTTAGTCTTTGATAGAAATGCCTGTGCCCTGAGTGCTGCCTAGGCAGTATCTGCCGAAACTAGGCTGCAAGTGTGGTCGTCCAAAGGTCTTCTTAGTCATGAAGTTAGAATATTTCATTTGATAAACAGTACCTGACTTATCATTTTAAGACTTAGAAGAATTTGAAATCACGGATGAGTCTAACTTCTATATAACATGTTTGTCTATGACTACTTTATGGGTTTAAAGCTGCCTCTTTTAAATTGCCACAATATCTATATCAGAAGTTCAGATGACAGTGGAAAACAGTGCCAAAAGTAGAGTTCTCTGTATCTTAAGTAAAGCCCCTTGAACAGGCTGTCAGAAATTTCTGCAGTTTAGGCTACATTTGGAGCAGTGATTCTCAACTGTGGGTGGAATGACCCTTTCATAGGGTCACCTAAAACCATCAGAAAACACAGATATTTACATAACGATTCATAATGGTAGCAAAATTGCAGTTATGAAGTAGGAACAAAGATAATTTTATGGAAGGGAGTCACTACGACACGAGGAACTGTATTCTAGGAGCACAGCATTAGAAGGTTGAGACCACTGCCCTAGAGGCTGGGAGAAAGGAGAGGAACAGGGAAAGGGCTGGTTCTCTGTTCCCAGCTGCTCATCTTCAACGTTCCTGCCATATTTTGTGCCACGTGTGCAGTTTTGGCGGCTTGGAGGACTGAGTTCCAGACACCAGCACTTCGTTCAGGCTCTGTTCCTGAGTACTCTTTATAAGGGCGTAGATCTGATCATGCTCCAGTGCTCTGCCTGCATTACTGCACCACCTTCCACAGGTGGAGGAGAGAATATCAGTGCACACCCGCAGAAGTCACAAACAGCAGAATTCCTTGTCACGTTGTAATTTCCACTTTAGTTGGGCTTCTTTGTCTCAAATAAACGAGGCGTGTGACAGTAAAATGGCAGCGTTTTGTGGGGTCCTCTGCCAAAGGCCTTATGGAGTGCTGCATCCGCTACAGCATGTATCCATCCTTACCTAAAGTACTGCAGACAGAGGGCAAGGCTGACAGTTACCTGGATCTTACAGGGCAATACACCCATGACATCCAGAGGTTGTGGTCTGGGTCTTTTTGTCACTTTATTGATTACTGTTACTTTCCCAAATTCCATTCATTTACGTTTTAGAACATATCTGATTTTGTTGTTAGCTTCTGGCCAGTCCTTCCAACTCACCTGAGGGGTTCTAGTGGATCTTTCTAGACCTTTCAGTTCTTGGTATTCCTCCTTATTTTTCTTTTCTATTTCACACTGTGCTGCTGAGTCCCACATCCCAGTCTCCACTCCCGATTTCTTGTATGAGAACCATATACACAAAGTCAGTGATATAGTTCACATTTTCTATTTTATTGTGTTACACATTTCTTAATGTCAATATCCTAACTTAAAAATTTCCCCTTAACTTTTGTTTTTGCAGGGGGAGGGGTTGAATAACTTACAATAGTACCTTCTACTCAGTAGCTGTTTCTCACATCAGAAATCTGGTTGCTTTTACCCCTTTTGGATCCTCAAATCTCACTTCCCTCCTCCAAATTTTACTGATTCTTAAGCTAGGTCACCTACCTCTACTCCTGCTTTCATGGTTTTCCAGCTCCCAGGGCGAGCTTGTTTTCTCAAGGGCCCAAGAGAGCTTTGGATATTTGAAATTCACCTGCCTTTGGCACAGTTTTTCTTCTTGATTATTTCTTAGTTCAGCTTGTGTGGTTTGTGCTGCTTACCTCTGTGGTCCCCTTTCCTGTCCTTTTAGGCTAATGCTTGGGATGGCACTCACTCCGCTTGCCCCAGCGGGTCCCTGTTTGGAGTGGTCTTTCTCTTTCACATAACTTTCTCACTCTTCCTGTTGAGTTTGGCCATTTTTGGCTGACCTCCTTGATGTCATCTGATCTCTCTGGACCAAAGGGATTCCCCTGTATGCTTTCTGAACAGTTTCATCATTTGTAGCTGGAACCTAGTGTTTTCTTCAAAACCCCCCTTTAGATGTATAACTTCCTTCTTTTCATTTCCACTTCATTGAGCATATACTTTTCCAAAACCAAATTTAAGTATTTTTCTTCCAAATTATCTGTTTCTTGCATTTTCATATCAATTTAATCAAACAAAATACCAAAGTAGTCTAGTTTCAGAGCCCATATCTTGACTATCAACAAAGTAATTTTTGCTTTTCCTCAAGAAATAATTATTTTTGTCTTTTCAAATACTTAATTGGAAGTTGACCACCTCTTACTGTTGTCACCCTAAACCACACTGTCGCGACCTTTTGCTTAGACACATGTAGCAATCTACTGTTCCCCTTCTGTGCCCCTCACTGGCCTCATTTTCTCTCTGTGTCTCTAGCCACTCGAACCCCAGGCTCACTACCCTCACCCTCCATCACAGAAGAGCTTGCCTGTTCCCACTTTTTAGCGTCTTATTCTTCCACTCAGCTAGTGCAAACTCCACTAGAGCACGGACTTGGTCTCTCTGTTGTACCCTCAGTATTTTGAGCAGGTGTGCCCCCTACTAGGCTCTCAGGACTTAGTTAATAAAATCCACAGAAGAAGTTAAATGCTAATCTTCGTGATTTAGCATACCTACCACAATAAGGACTCCACTGACTCTGAGCTCTTTGAGTACTTGCAGTTAGTCACTTAGTCTTTATTTTGTGTTTTGTCCCTAAATGGGACAATCACTGTGTGTGAAGCACCTACGTGTCTCAATACAGTGCAGATTAAAAAAAAAAAAAGGCTGGTTTAAGGAATCTGCATTTACTGTTAGAGGTCTTTATCCTTTTGAATTGTAACTGCTTTTTCTTGTCTACCTACCTTCTCTACTATAGTTTAAGTTGGCTCCATCTTAAACTACCTGTTATAATATCGATAGCAATGTGATCCTAAGAGTACAATAATAATAATAATAATAATAATAATAATAATAATAATAATAATAATAATAATAATAAAGCAGGTACCATTTGAGTGTCCAAGAAGTATTCTCTCAGCCACTGTTTTCCAAAAGAACTTTGTGCACTAATGAACCCATTTTGTACTGTGCAGATGGTTGCTGCTAACTGCATGTCTGCTAAGCACCTGAAATTGTGGCAGTATACTGAAAGTATCACAATTTAAGTGACTTCACAAGCATAGTGGCCAGACTACTGGAGTTGGAAACCTCTGCCTTTTGTTTGTACACTGTCATTTGATGGGACAGCTTTTGAATTAAGCAGGGTTCTATGTGAGGAAATTGATCTTCTGAGAGACTTATTTGTCCAAGAGTGTTTAGCTTGTGTGAGACCTAAGGGATTTGAAGGCTAAAGCTCAAGGGAATATAGTTCATTCCATAGACTATGCTAGCACCTTCTGTGAGTACTGTTCTTGTGTCTCTCTCAAGAATTGGAGTGTCACAGGCAAAGGCCAAGGTGCCATCTGTATTCTTGCTATAAGGAATTAATGGTTGTTCTCAAGTGAAGTATCACTACCAAGGTAAGAACTTTCCCAAACCTACATGTGTTCCAGAATTAGACAGGTAAGTTCAGCCACTCACCCTCTGGATGTCTACACTTTCCTTTGAGGCTTAAATTTGCAAAAGCAGAAGCAGCAGCAACAGCATGCTGCCTCCTAACACATGCATGCAGCAGCAGCAACACAAACAGCAGCAACAGCATACTGCCTCTTAACACATGCATGCAGCAACAGCATGCTGCCTCCTAACACATGCATGCAGCAGCAGCAACACAAACAGCAGCAACAGCATACTGCCTCTTAACACATGCATGCAGCAACAGCATGCTGCCTCCTAACACATGCATGCAGCAACAGCATGCTGCCTCTTAACACATGCATGCAGCCTTTTTTCACGTCTTCTGTTCTCTCCCCCAATAAGGGGAGAGAGGAGAATTAAATGTCAGCTACTGTTTCCAGTCTCTAATCGGATGCCTGGGCTGAGCTCTTTCTTTATATTCCCTACCAGTGCTCAGTAACTACTGAACTACCAACTTGTTTTATAAGCTTAAGAAAAAGGGAAGGTGAGGAAACGTAAAGAGATTAATTAAAAAACATAAATATGTGCATATCAAAAAGGGAATATGAATAGAGCTGCGTGTGTTGGCATATGCCTCTATTCCCAGTGTTCCAGATGCTGAGACAAAACTGTTACAAGTTTGAGGCTAGCCTACTAGGAAAATAGAAACTCTCTGCTCCCTACCACCCACACCGTACCTTAGCTTTGCCCATGGTCCTGACCCACAGTTAGTACTTCTCTCTACTGCTCATTCCATGTTCTTTTAGCCCTTGCCATTTCTCAGCTGATGATACTTAGGTTTCCAAACATGAAGGCCTAAGATCTTGGTCACTCTACCTGTATGTAGTGATTTCTGCTATCCATTTTCTTTCACCACTAGTTATGGCAGAACAGAGAGAGATTCCATAGTCAGTCTTGTCTTTCCTTACTCTCTAGTAGCAATCCTGATGACCCTTGACAGTCACCATTCAGTGTTTAGCCTTTTTTTTTTTTTTTTCTGATTGTGACAAGAGGCCCTAAGAACTGCTAGGCTTCTGTTTGAACTTCCATATCAGTAGAGGCGTTGCTGAGTTCTTGGACAATCATTCTTCGCTTGGGTTCCGAAACTGTCTAACCGGTAGAACCAGAGCTGCTTTAAGATGGGGTGGCGTGGGGGTGTAAGCGCTCATCAGATGTGACTAAGGGAAGAGACCCAGTTTCATTGCCCCTAATCTGTCCACTCTGGCTCTAGGAGAAACAATGTCTGATAGTCTCTAGTTTTCAGTATCAGCGGAGTGCCACCTTAGCTAACCTCATGAGGTGCTAGAACTGAGTCTTCAGATGATGACTTTGCATCTCTTTCTGGATCATAAGCTGCATGGTAATAACCTTAAATCCTCTTAGTTAGCATCAACCTCATCAATGTACTGCTTCACTGTAGGCTCTCCAGTTAGATACCATGGCAGCTAATAAGGCATTGATTGGCTCAATCTATGGATGATAGAAGCATGGTGGATGGCAAAGACAGTTCCAGGTCAGAGTGTCTTTTCATGTAAGAACTCGCATGTGACCATGAGTGGTTTGGATAGTTGCCTGGAGTCCTTCATGCTTTCACAGTATTGATGGTGTGAAAGGGAGACCTGAATGAGTTGATCCTTTCTGTCGCTGCCCCACTTTGACCTTGTGTAAGTAACTGTCCACTCCTTGTATCTGTTTTTGAACTTGAGGCTTTGAGCCACTAGGAGTTGAAGATGGGCTGTTTGTTAGCAACATCCACAATCCCCATCCCACCCTGCCTTTGCTATGGACTGTTTTAGGCTGAGCACTTAAGGTTGTCTGAAATGGTGCTCTCTAGTTATTTCACTAGATGCTTCCCTAACATCTGATGAGCTTTCTTCCCAGAAGTGCTTACCATAGTACTAGTTAAAGAATACTTTCCCCCACCAGATCCTAAACCTCAAGATAGTAACAGGGACCAACTAATTTGATAATCCATATATCTTCTTATGGCTAGCACAGGGTCACGTGTAATAGATATTCAGTAAATCAGTAAATTACTAGGTAGATAAATATATGAATAAATGAATCGTGCATATTTCTTTAAATGTTGTCAAAAGAATATTCCTCCATAACAAGCAAACCCTTATAGGTCAGAGCAGCGTCTCTCTTTGTTCTCTCAGGGAAACGAGAAGCCTCAAGCTGTCTTCTGACGTACCAGTTGATCCTGTTGGTCCCAACCTCAGGGTGGACAGAGTGCTATGAGCAGCGTGCTGGGTGGTTTTCAGCAGCAGAAGTGCTTAGTGACAGATAGCGAAGATGGCAGGCCGCCTTAGGGCTGCTGTCTTTTGGTTTTATTCTAACAGGACTGGCCATTAGAACCAGCTCAATAGCATACATAAAGGTTTGACCTTATTCTTTTTCAATTCTTATCTAAGCAGCTTGAAGGAAGAAAGGTATTCTGTGTCTGATTGGGACTGCTCAGTGGTGGTGTTACAACACCTTGGCAAACTGTAAAGTCCACTCCATGTGTCATAATGAACCACAAGGAAGTATTTTCTCTCAAGTGTTTAGTTAGAAGTCAGATTCTTGCTAAATAACGATCCTAGGAAACATACCAAACTACAAATATTTGCTCCAGTAGAGGTTAGTGTACACTGTACTATATAGCAAAAGAAACTGGCATAAGATGAAGGGAACAGTTCCATGCTGGTTATCATTAAAAATATATGAATATTTTTAAGCATGAAAGAGTATAATAAAATAGAGAAAGTATAGCATGTTTTCATATGTACATACAATGAAGGTATCCACATTGAAAGCATACTATGCATTTATGTCTTTGACATATACTTTTTAATAAAATTTTCACTAAGCCCTTTTGCTATGTATAGGTGGAGACAGTGTTAGCCTAATATTAATGTACCCTGTGTATGACCAGTTGGATTGGTGACGTGTCTCAAGTGTGGGCCAGCATCCATAAATGCTTTAGTGCTTAGCATAATGCCTGACACTCAACTGGGACTCAGTAAATATTTGTTGAATGAGTATTGTCAGAACAGTTGAGCCAGTTCTCTGTATATTTCTAGCATAAACCAGGTCCCATAGCTTTGGATCCAGCTAACAAGAAATTATAATATTGAATGCTCTTACAAGGCATAGTAAAAGCAAATTTTGTCCCACTAATGTGTGCCGTGGTAAACTTCTAAAGGCAGACTGGAAAGCATTAGGTTTTTTTGTATTTGGAAGCCAGACATCTAACTGGTCATTTGAAAGTCAGTCAATCAATCCATCTGAGATTCTCAGTTCAGTTACAAGAATGACTAATTTTATACTAGGTTCTCACATGTTCATGAAGTGTGTGAATGACTCAGACCATTAATATCTCACACTCCTGTGATCTCCCCTCCCAGTGAAATGATGCCTGTAAGGCAATGATGGTAATTGCAGGAGGAGGAGATCTTGACTTTGCCCTGTGGCAATAAAATGACACACTTTTGAGTAATTACACATGCATGCAGTATTATACAGAAGAAATGAGGTATATTATCATATTATAACTTTATTACTATTTCTATTTGAACATAGTGAAAGTAGTACTCAGTTTCAGTATGGTTACAATTGAGTTCCACCTTTTGTTTCTACCAGTACCCCCTACACAAACAAATACTGGCTTCTGTTTAGAGGAAGGCGTAGTCAGCTCATTGATTACCTGTCCCTGGAGGAAATGGCTGCAGTCGTGAGCAGCCAGATTGGGTTTTAGTTAAAATGTCACTAAGGGGTTAGAGAGAGATCTCAGCAGGTAAGGGTCCTTGCTACCAAGCCTGACAACCTGAGACCAATCCCCCAGACCCACATGGTGGAAGGAAAGAAAGAATGACCAAAAGTTGTCCTCTGAACTCTTGCCATGTGCAGTGTAGCATGCACATGCCCACATACATACCAATAAATAATTTTTTAAATACAGATAAATATTCACAATTGATTTTTAAGCCAAAGCTGAGCAGTTCATTGAGGGGTGTTTGGAGATTTGTGTGGTTTTTGCATTACTGCTTCATCTTTTTGAAATGATTTATTGAACAAGGTCTGGGTGTTTGGCATGAGCTTTTGTGCCTTGCTCTTCTCTTGCCAGAGTCCCAGATGACTCAAACTGAGCTGCATGGGTTCTTCTTAATCTTTATTTAGCTCAGCCTCTCTGAGACATTTGACACTTCTTAAAATTCCTTTTCCAAATTTTAGGGCACTTTCTTTGATTGACTTGTTAACTCTTACAGGATTTCTTTTTTAACTCTTCTAGCTGTCTGTTAAATGTGATATTCTCCAAAGTTCTATCTTGGTCCTTCTTGTGTTTCCATTTATTCAATCTCCTTGGTGATCTCATTCATTTCCATGGTTTCCATTACAATCTGTTCATGGAGGCCTCCATGTGGGTGTCTCCAGCCTTAACTGAGTGCAGACCTGTGGATCCAGCCACTCTGCAGATCTGTCTCTATAATGCTAAGCACAATAGTAATCACAGCGATAATAACAACCCCTCATTATAGAACACTCTGCCAGGTGGCAGAGGGCTTTATTGCTTTGTTTCATTTATTCTCAGCAAATTTGTGGAATGAATACTGTCATTCCTACCCTTAGCAGAGGAAATCTGAGTTGGATGCATACAGTGGCTTTTCTAAGGTCCTTCAGTGAGTAGTGGAATCTCGTCTCTAAGTCTAGAGCCCAAATTTTTATTTTTAACCCCTTAGATTAGTATGTCTAAGTGGATTCCATTATTGTCCTCTCTTCCACACACCTTCTGCTGCCCACCACCCCACATAAAAGGAAATTTCAGGAGCTGGAAATGAAGCTCGGTGGTATAGCTCTTACCTAGCATGAGACAGGCCTGGGTTTAACCCAAGCTCATAAACTGTAGGTACAGAAGTATTATTTAGTTATTTATTAGTTAGGATCTTAGGTAGCCTACATTGGCCTTAAACTATGTGGCCCAGGATGCCCTTGGACTCCTCGATCTTCCTGCTTCCACTCCTTCGTGTTGGGATTACGGGACCACACCACCATGCCCAATTTCAAAACTACTTTTGTAAATATGGGGGAATCAAGCTTATAGTCTTCAAGCTGATCTATCATTTGACCCCTACGTTGTTCTAAAAAACAGAAAGTGCTCCTTATAAATATGGATTTCCAACTTAAATTCCAGAGCCTGCAGGATTCTGTGTAGCAGCCATATGGATCGGGATAGCAGTTCTCTCTGACTCTACACTATTCTGGCTGTTACCTGAGACTCTTTTGTATATTTTTGCTAACCCAGCTCTGAACACTCCAGTACTTGTTAAAAACTGCTGTGTTCATTGGGACCGTGGTGGCTCACACCTTTAATCCCTGTACTCAGGAGGCAGAGGCAGGAGGATCTCAGAGTTCGAGACCAACCTGGATCCACAGAGCAAGTTCTAGAACTGCTGGAGCTACACAAAAAACCCTGTCTCAAAAAAACCAAAGAAGATTGCTGAGCTCCTAGATCACATCTTCGTAGTTTTTGATTTTCTTTTCCAAGTGACATCTATTACTTCTTGCTTTTAGTGTTTTTTGTTTATGTTTCCCCATTGCATCCTCTCCATCTTCGAACATGTTAACGTGTCTGTGCTGATGTTGGAAGGAAAGGAATCCAACTTCTGATCATCTACCATATGCCAAAGTTTAAACACCAGAAGGGTTTTGTTGTTTTGACATTACTATATATACTACATACATACATACATACATACATACATACATACATACA
>NC_022017.1:42351797-42369889 GCF_000317375.1 Microtus ochrogaster | reverse complement strand
GCACAGCCTGGAGTGGAACCGGGGCTGTCCTGGCGTCCATGCTCATCTCACCCACCTCATTTTATTCTCTGTAAGGATGACACACCTGCCTCTTCTTCCCATGACTTGGTTCCTGCTACTTTGCTCTTCCTTGCCACTAAAATATCCAAATTCTCATAGTTCTGGATGGTGTGAAAAAGGAAGAAAGAAACTAGGAAAGAATCAGGAGTGAGGAATGTCACAGAAGAAAGGAACAGTTTTTTTAAGACAAGTTTTTTTCCCCCAAAGGGAAACAAGAAAGCCCAAGTTAGAAATCACTACAGCTGACACTGAAGGTCCCTGTCAGACTCTTACTCACTTCAGAGCAGCTACTGACTGTCTCACCTGCTGGCAAGAGTCATTTCCCAGCAGGCCCACAGGTGCTCAACCAATGATGGGGATGGGCAAGAAGGCCAGTGGGAGATAAGAAAAGGAAGTAATCTTTGCCAAGGCAGCCCTAACTGTTTATCAAGACCTTGTTTCAGAAAGGGGGGAAGATGGTATAATGTAAGCATGTAACCTCTGCTACTGGGGAAGCTGAAGCAAGAGGACTCCAAGTTTAAGGTCTGCCTGGGCTTCAGGTTTAGTGAGGATATGCTTTAAAATAAAAAGGAGAAAAAAAGTTTAGGATGTAGCTGTATTGTGTGTTTGTCTAGCATGTGTGAGATGCTGGGTTCACTTGGTATCCCAAATGAAAAAAGAAAAAGAAAGGAAACATAAATGAATAGATTGTTCTACTGCCTTTTGTTATATATTTTATTGTAATTTATATATTATATGTAATATTTTAGAATAGATGGGTGAATAGATAAAAATGTGTGTGTATTGAATTTTTGATACATTTCATAAATACCAATAAAATGAATATTCTCAGCTTTGAAAGTTTTGCTTTCTATTCATGTTTCATATTTCATATTTTGTTGACTTCAAATGCTGATTCCTGGCTCCATCATCACTGTCCTCTGTGTAGTGCTGCAGTGGCTATTGTAACTGAGTTATGGGAATTGCAGGGATTGCATTTGCTGAGTGCTTTAAGGACTTCGCTGATGAAGAACACTTTTTTCTTTTGATTTATTCTTCTATCATAGAGTACATCCCAAATGCAGTTTCCCCTTTCTTCTCTCTTCCCAGAAACCCCCATTTCGCCTCTCCCCCAGATCCACTGCTCCTCCATTTCCCTTCAGATAAGAGCAGGCCTCCCAGGAATATCAACCAAACATGGCATAACAAAATGCAGTAAGACTAGGCGCAAACACTCATGTCAAGGCTGAACGAGTTTTCCTTATCATCTGCTCAGATCAGATACTTGCTCATCATCCCAGCTTGTGACCTGATTTCAGATTGGTCAGACTCCTTAAGAAGCCTCATCTGCCTTTCTGATCACTTTTCTGCCATGCTACCATTGTCTTCGGTGAATGTGAGTCCATTTTCTTTTGTAAACCTAGAAAGAGCCTTAATCCTTCTCTATAGAAAGAGCAGTTTGGATCTGAGATTACCCTTGTTGCCGTAGTCTGGAATTTGTCTCATTTTATTTTGTCATGTATAGTAAAGGAAGCTAGCTGGTCACTCTTGGCTCACATCTCCTATTTTCTTTAATATGTATTATTAAACTATTAAATTTGCCATGTCTTTTCTAATTGAGTTTTATTGGTTCTTTAGCTTTTCAGGAGCTATTTAGAAAATTTTATGAAACTTGTCATTGAAGCACATTATGGTTGTTGCTGCAGCAGTTGGTGGTGACTCAAGCATGGCCGAGTGACACAGTAAAAGACACTTCTTTCACTCTGCTGCATAAGTATGACTGGACATTTTTGGCATTCTGCTTAAATTTTCACTTCTGCCTAGCTCATCAGAATCCTAGCAATTAAGCAGGGAGTGGTGGAGCACTTTAATCCCAGCACTTGGGATCACTTGGGAGGCAGAGGCAGGTGCATCTCTGAGTTTGAGGAAAGCTTGGTCTACAGAGTGAGTTCCAGGTCAGCCAGGGCTACACAGAAAAATCCTGTCTTGGGGGGAAAAGAAACAAAAACAAAGCCATAGCAATTAAGTAAAGAAAATAATTTTTTTCTCTGTGACCAAAGATGGTCACAGTGGGCAATCTTTTGCTTCATGTGCATTGGTCGGTTTGAGAACTTAGAAATACATCACACTAATTTGAAATAAAATCAAGAATTTTCCTTAATTAGAGGGTAGAAGATAAGTCCTTTAACTTCTTTTATATTAACTTTTAAAATTTAAACTTAAGTTTTTAAACTTAAACTTTTAAAATTAACTTTTTAAACTTTTTAAATTTTTAGCTTTTTAAAATTACTTAATTAATTTATTTTATATCCCAATAGCAGTTTCCCCTTCTTCCTCTCCTCCCATTCCCTGCCCTTGCCTCCCTCCAATCCACTCCTCTTTTTTGCTCATAAAGGGACAGGTCTCCCTCAGTTAACAAAGCATGGCATATCAAGTTGAGGTAGGACTAAGCTCTTCCCATTGTATTAAGACTGGGCAAGGAATAGATTCCCAAAAGCCAGCCAAAGCATTAGGGACAGCCCCTGCTCCCACTGTTAGAAGTCCCACAGGTAGACCAAGTTACTCAACTGTCACTTATGTAGAGGGCCTAGGTGGGTCCAGAGATTGTGGGGGTGGCCAACCAATGATTGGTCCAGCCTCAGTCCCATGCCACGAGAATGAGCCCACCCTGACACTCACTGCCTGGAGTGCCAGGACCCAGAGACTGGATGGCCCAGAGACCTAGGATTGAGTCAAACACAGGGAACAAAAAATGCCAACGTAATGATGCCTAACAATATTTCTTAACATTTTAAAACTGATTAAAAAGATCAAGGTTAGATGGTCTATAAGCTGTCTTCCAATCCAGAAATTATATATTCCAGTAATATTATAATAAGTTGATAATTTTGGCTTTTATTAGATTAAGTCCGTTTGGTCCTATTAATATGAATTTGAAATAATTTTAGAGTACTAACTCCTATCTGTCTGCCAGATACTTGCAATATAGTGATAAGGCAGACATCTTTCAAAGAGTTTCTGTTTTAGTAGGAGTAAAAGACAACAAGGGGCGTTTTTTAGTGGTTGTCAGCACAGCGGTGAGCAGAGCAGGAGGAACGGAGGTGTGGTAACTAGAACCCAAGAGCAAGGAAGTAGAAACCAGGTGGACACAAATAGAAAGTACGGATTGAGAGGTAGCTGCTCATCCAGAGTTCCCGAGTTTGATTCCCAGCACCTATGTTACGTGGCTCCAGCAGTCCTAGGGGGTAGGGTAGGGAGGGCTATCCGAAACTGCTAGCCTCTGTGTAGGCACCTGCACTCACATGTCCATACCCACACAGAGACACATGTACATACACATAACTTAAAATAATAAATGAAAACCTAAAGAAGGAAACGGAATGTAACTGGATGTCAAGATCTTTCTCCTTTTCCAAAATCATATTCTGTGGACATCACTGATAGGCCAAGAGCCAAGTCCCACTGGCATTTAAGATTTTCTGGCAGAGGCTGGGCTGTAACGAGTGGTAGAACATGTGCTTAGCATTCAGCAGGTTCCACCCTTGCACCAAAGCAAACCCAGAGCTAATGGTGGGAGCCCCAGTGCTGTATACAAGACCTGTTATGTCTGATTTTCATTTCCTCATCTGTAATATGGAAGGTTAGGTCATCTCTGGTGGGTTCTGAGAAGATGAAGAGCTAGCTTGCTCCTGGCAGCAGCTCCTTGAGTTTACCAACAGAAAGTTTACTCGTTTACTCTTCAAGATCCAGGTAGTTGCACCACCAGCCATCCTCCCTGTCTTTTGTCCTATAATTGTCCCCAGTGGCCTAGGTAGTAAAGACGAAGTTGCTTATTATTTTCTCCGCACTAGAAAACTTGCTATTTAGATGGGAATGCTTGGCCTTAAAAGGCGTTTGCAGTCAGAAATGGCTGAGAGATGAGTGGTAGTGGTGGTGTGAGCAGTGAAAACATTTAAGACATCAAGCAAAATTTCACTTACTTCATAGAGAAGGAGATTGTTTCCTGAACTGAATCCTGGAAGAGTGGACCCAACCTCACAGGTCTCAGACTCTATTGCCGATGTGGGGTAGCTTGTTTAGAACCAAGGCACTGTCTGCCATTCCATACAAACAAAGGGAAAACCACAAAGGTATGGGCCACACTCAGAAAGATGGACCAGGGGCTCTAGTAGAGTGCTGCTGCTGTTGCTGCTGCTCCTGAACATTGTTCTAGAGGACATGAAGATCTAAGTTAGCTAGGACAAACTCAGGGACAAGACAGATGGTGCAGATGTGGTAGTGCACACACAGCCAAGTGTGATTGGGGCCGTGAGTAAGAATGTAATGTTCACAATCCGATACGTTTGATATTTCTGCATGGCTGAAATTTTTATATTTAGGGAGAAGAACATACATTGAGAATTTGGCTTTGAACAGAACAAGGGGACACTCACTCCTTGTTAGGCCGGGGACTTATGGAGGCCAAGATTGAAGCCATAGTTTCTGTTGTTATTGTGGGGCATCACTGTCACCAGCTGGTCAAGGGCTAGAAGAGGACACTGAGACTAACAGCGACAGGCCGAGCAGACATTAGTGAAGGAAGGGCAACGATGCCCAGGTCTGGGCTGTTGCCTGGCCTCATCTGTAGTTTTCAGTGAGCTGATGGACACAGAGACAGGCGGTGTGGGGGTGTCAGGGAAGGCAGAACCAGCAGGTATAGGGTGAGTCCCAGCACCTTTTCTGAGTATTCTTGTTACCTCTGGGGAGAATCTTTTTCTCCCCTACTGTCTTTTGAACTAAATGAGGTTAACAGTATCCAGTAACCCTTGTTGACAACTCTGGTCTCTAACTTAGATGAATTTCTTGTCTTCCTTAGGTAAAAGAAGAACGTCCAGAAAAAGTGCCAGATTTAAAATTACTAGTGGAGAAGAAATTTTTGGCCTTGCAGGATAAGAATTCTGATGCTGACTTTAAAGACAATGAAAAGTTTGTGCAGTATAAGCAGCAGCTGAGGGAGCTGAAGAAGCAATGTAAGTCAGCCGCTTTGCTTTGGCTTTTGACGTGAGGGACCTGACCCGTGAGCAGCTCTCTCCTCTGCTTGCTTCCTCCTCCTGAGTGCCTTGTCTTGTTGCAGTTTTGTGCTTGTCTAATTTTAGTTCCAGTCACCTGTCCATTTCTGAAAGCCTACAGTTTCCACAAAGTGTCTCACTGCTTGGGAGGGAAATTCAGAAAACAAAATAAAATGGAAAACCATTTTATTTAGATGATGGTGGTAATTCTTTCAAAATATGAACTGCTGTGCCAAGCTCTAGAGTATGTTTGTTCCTGTTTGCTGCTGTGGAGCAGCGTTGGAGAAGGTCCCTCAGTGTTCTTCTCAAACACAGTCCAAGTCCCTCTGACGCTGTGCCCTGGGTACTGTTAATTCCTTCCATGTGATTTTAAATTGGCTTCTACTTTAGACGGCTGTTATGTTTACGGTTTTTAATTGGCATAATTTTGACTTGGAAATGAGATTCAGCAAATAATTCATTACACACACACACACACACACACACACACACACAGTCTTAGAGTGTACCAGAAATAACATGTCTGATGCACAGTGGAGAACCAGTGCTCCATTCTCTCCTGGTTTCCATGTGGTTCTCAAAACAATGTCAAGTGAATTACGTCTTTTTTTGGTCTGTGAATCTATTTAGTTGTGTAGGATCTTTTTGTTTTGGTTTGTTTTAGAATTGAGATTCATTTATTCCTTAAAGAACGGTATAAAAGCCGGGCGGTGGTGGCGCACGCCTTTAATCCCAGCACTTGGGAGGCAGAGGCAGGCGGATCTCTGTGAGTTCGAGGCCAGCCTGGACTACAAGAGCTAGTTCCAGGACAGGAACCAAAAGCTATGGAGAAACCCTGTCCTGAAAATCAAAGAAAAAAAAACGGTATAAAAGAGCAGATAAATTTTCCCTCTTTAGCATTACTCGTCTTTCAGGTTCATTTGTTTACTGACAGAGCAGGGATGGCACATGTGACATAGATTCATCCTGTGGCCATAGATGTATTCAGTGTAGCAATTTGTGTTTTAAAGTAGGCCTTCTTCTAAATAGGAATGTTTTCTTTAAATTGGTGCTGAGATCTCAAAAATGACTGGGGAAGCTGCTTTAGTTTTGTCTATTTTACAAATAACTTCAGTTTCACAATTTAGAAAGTTTTGCAATCATGATGAGACTGTTGCTGTTCTGTAGATTTAAACAGTAAGCATTTTCCCTCTGTTTGGTTCTTCACTGAATATTGTCACTACCAAAATCCTTCTACAGTAATTTTGTACTGTTCCCCGAATAGAGAGTAACCTCTAGAGGAGACAGGATGGGCCTTTCAGTTTTCACATTTCTCAGACACATACTTTTAAGTTTAGGGTACTTGGTTCTACAGATTATGACAGATATAACATCGGGTCAGAATCCCTTACTTTAACAGTATTTCATAATAAAAACTAAGGGGTAAATATAAAAAAATTTTCCTCTTTGTTAACTCACAAAGTTATTGTTCTGTAAAAGAAATTATAGTGACCTTTAGAATAATATGGTCTTGGGGGAAATTTCTAATTAAGAGCACGTAATGCAACAAAGTAAGTATTGAAGTTGTAATTATTATGGAGTGAGAGAGAGGAGAGAGAATGAAGAGAGGTATGCTTCCCCAGGTCCAGCCGTTCACATCATTTGGATAGTTAAATCTAATGACAAAGTAGATTTATATTGAACGAAATGCTTCCTTCTGTAAGAGTTCCTCATACATTGCAACACTGGGATTAACAGAACTTTCCCTTTAATTTCCCCTAAAATGTTACTTTTAAAGGTCTATTTCTTGAATAGCAAACAGAATATTGGTATTCTTTTAAAGTGCTAGTAGAGCCGGGCAGTGGTGGCGCACGCCTTTAATTCCAGCACTCGGGGAGCAGAGGCAGGTGGATCTCTGTGAGTTTGAGGCAGCCTGGTCTACAAGAGCTAGTTCCAGGACAGGCTCCAAAGCCACAGAGAAACCCTGTCTCGAAAAAAACCAAATAAGATAAAATAAAGTGCTAGTGTGTGTGTGTATATGTATATGTATATGTGTGTGTACATATACATATACATATACATATACATATACATATACATATACATATACATACATATATATATATATATATGGTGCACTGTGAGTTAAATTTGCAGGATGTCTGATGGCTTTTTCCCCCCACTCTCCTGTGAGACTCTTGATTAGGACCAAGCTCTCATAGTGAATGTAAGTCCAGATCCAAGGTACACTGTGACTTATTAAATGGGCTAGTGAATCTGCTCTGAGATATGTTCTGCAGTTAAGGAGTTGAAATAATAATCTTTTGTTTTTAAAGATTGGAAAATAGAAGTGAGAGACAGACCCTTGCTTGTAGTTGCCTATTTTGATGAAGTAAAAGCTGAAGTGAGATCCAGGCATAGTGGGGCAGGCCTGTAATCCCAGCGTTCATGGGTAGAGGTGAGTGGATCACTGAAGTTTGGGGCCAGCCTGGTCTACGTCATGAGTTCCAGGCCAGCCAGAACTGTTTGGCAAGACTATCTTAAAAGATAAAAACAACTGAAATATGTATGTAAAAGGTTCTTTCATGAAAACATCCATGATATGTTCTCCATATTCATTATGTGATGTATAATTTGCAGGGGATTTACTTTATCAAATCATAATTTAATGAAATAAATGTCATGTAGTTCTTGAACAGGGTCACATTAAGGTGGAGGACGGAGGTGGTTGAGTGGTGGGCAGGACTGGGCACACTCCGCTGCAGTCACGGTTCCCCTTGCCAGAGCTAAGCAGCTAGTTCTCAGTTTGGGATCCCATGTCTCTGTGACATACTGAGTATACACTGCTGGGGTCCCAGGGCTTCAATTTGCACGTGTGTCTCAGTAGTTATCCTGTTGGAAATCAGAACTGAGGATTAAAACATAATTATCTATTTTAAGAACTATGCCCATTACATGTTAAATATAAACATATCAAACATTTGATATGAAGTGTAACTGCTCCCCAAACATAGGAAAATTTACTGAGACAAGAAGGCATTGCTTCTCATTTTTACAAAGCTCAACTTCTGGCCCACAAAGCAGCTGGGCCCTCTTCCTTGCTTTTGCATTGCTCTGTGTACCTTGTTCTGGTGGAAAGAAAGTAAGGTCTCACACATTTGAATAGTAGTTGCATTTTCAGAGCGCCAGAAATTCCCGTTTTTAAAATACCAGATCTGGGCTGTCTGATACAAATTCAGCTGACAAACTAGGAATAGTTTTTTATAACTGTAATTATTGGAGGAAATTTTCAGTTGTTGGAGGACTCAAAGCAGGGGTACACTTAGTGATGTGAAAATAACATGAAAATCTGCTTTCAGTGTTTATAAGTAGGTTGATTGGAGCCCAGACATGCTCTCTTGTTTATGCAGCTTTCACAATGTCATTTCAGACTCCATGTTGCATCACAAACCACTGGTCCACAGAGCTTATAATACATGCTATCTTGGGGCTTTACAGAAGAAGTTTACTGATTCCTGTTCTAAACAACATTCAGAAATAAGGAGAGTTTCTTGGTTTTTTAACTCTTCATTCTCTGCTCACCCCTCAAATACCACACATTTTTCTTAGGGTATTCAGAACACTCTAATGTAGATTGCTTGTTCTGCATTAATTCATGTAGTTGATAGTCTCAAATGAATACAAGTTGAGCACTTAGTACTTGAGGACAAAGACAATATATACAGACATGAAACAAGGTGAGGACCATTACCATAATAAAGACAATATATACAGACATGAAACAATGTGAGGACCATTACCATAATAAATCAAGAGCAAAGACAATGTCAGAAACAAGTATTAATGTGAAGAAAGTCAGAACATTTTTTCTAGCCTGCTCATATTGCCTATCATCAGTAGGGGCTCTGTGGAACAATATATTCAGGAACTTTCTGAGGTTGGGCTTGGGCTTAGGAAAGAAGATGCTGATCGGTTCCTGCAGGGAAGAGGAGCCAGTGCAAGTGCTAGCGTTTCCCATCCCTAGAATGTAAACCTGATGGATTAGCTGTACTTGTCTAAGGATAGAATTACTCCAAAGATAACATGTTTTATTTGCATATAGTAATGTTGGAGTGATTATGTCTTGTAGATAAACTACATATCAGATGCGGCTCCTTTGAACACATCATTTTTATCCCTTGGATACCTGATGCCCTGTTGTGGTTGTTTCCCTCCATGTTGTGGTAAAAGCACCTGGCAGAAACAACCTCAGGGAGGAAAATTATGGTTCACAGTTTCCAAGATTTCAGTCTGTGTTCATGTGCTTGCACATCATGACAGCAGTCGCATGTGGAGAAGTTTGCCCACTTCTTGGCTGATCAGGAAGGGCCAGGGACAAGATATACCCCCAGACCTGTCCCTGGTGACCTACTTCTTTAAGCTACGTCCCGCCTCCTAAGGTTTCCAGAACCTCACAAAAAAGATAGGAACATTAGTGTTCAACACATGAGCCTTTTGGGGAAATTTCATACTTAATACCTTTCTATTAGAGAAAATTATGTCTGCCCCAGTTTATTTCCCAGGATTGTCACCCAGATTGTGAGGTACTGCTTCCTTGTAAACACTCAAACTTGTTTTCATTTATTATTGAAATATAATAGCCTAATTTATAGCATCATAGAAAGAATATACTCTTAATAGCCAGAAAAAGCTACATCCCAACAAATTAACTTTTACATCTGTTCTTTTTGTCAGCCAGTTAAGACAGCTGTGTATTTTGTATTCATCTGAGGTTTGTCCTCTTCCTTTACTGTGATGAAAGTCATGGTCAGGCTCTGTAATGTACCCAGTATAGGAAATTCTTAGCACTTGTAAACTCATGCATGGCAACCACCATTGTTTGAATGCCTGTCTGTGCATGAGTACTGTCTGTCTATCTATCTATCTATCTATCTATCTATCTATCTATCTATCTATCTATCTATCTATCTATCTATCTATCTATCTATCTATCTATACCTTGCTATTTATTTCTCACCACTCACCAAGATGACTGGAGGATGGTAACACACCTTGCTTTTGACCCGTAGTGCTGAAGTTCAGGTACCATTGGATGACATGAAAGCCTATGAGCGTGTTTTGGTTTATGTATCTTTTTTGTTTTTGTTTATCTCAAGTTCTCCCGACTCTTGAAAAAGACTTTTTTAACTACTTCACTCATTTTTTGAGAGAGGAACTTGTAAGACTGTCAAGTAATAATTCATCGGGGTCACCAATCATGGAACTGTGCTCTGATGCCCTTGAGGGGAGTCTGTCTGTCTAGCCGACAGGAAACTGTCCCTAGCCGTGGATTTCCAGAGCAGGGAGTTGAGATCCAACAGACAGTGCATACTCTTCTTCTTTGCTCAAGCCCGTGATCCTGACAGTGCATTTGATACACAGCACCGAGACTGACATTTCCCTTGTAAATAGCTGCTGTGTTTTGGCAGAGGAATGGGATATTCATTACATCACACGTTTACTGCGAGTTCTGTGAAATTTATTTCAAGCCTAACACACAGTAAACTGGCGCACGCATCCTCATTTCAGTCTTTACAGTATCCACATGGGGAAAGGAACGAACAATCACTGCGGGTCCTGTTTTTAGCAGACCTCACACTGTATAATGAGACTCATGGAGGTGTTTACCCAGTGTTTCAGTCAGGCCACGAAGCTGGCACATACATTCACAAGGAAAAGGAAAGTTTTAGAATGAGAGATGGCTATATTTAAAGTTAGTAAAGGAAGCTCCCTTGTCAAGGTACAACTGAGTCAGCAGCAATTGGAACAACTGAACTGTGGGTGTTTCTCTCGTTGTGGCTTTTATGAGGGTGCTGTTACTCATACTAGGAGGCAGCTGGACTCTAGGAAGACCAGAGCCTCCGTGCTCTGGAGCTGACAGATGTTATACGTAAGGAAATAATTACACTGTCAAGTTGTTGTTACAGAAATTAGAAAGGTTTCGGTTTTGTAATCTATATATAATCCAAATATCAGACATATTATTAAGTATTTCTAGTACCTTGGGGTTCTTTTTAAGACATGCATATATTTGTGTTTCAGAAGGATTTTTAAATAGAAGCTGGCAGCTCAATATTACTGTGTTTGCGTATAGCGAGTGGACAAGAGTCAGTTAATTGTTCTGAAACTCTAAAGTGAAACAAGATGTGTCAAGTTAATAATTGCTATTTGGCTTTAAAAAACACCTGGGATTGAATATTCTTTACACATATGGTAGCAGTTATGGGGGCAGGGCTGGGCGGAGACATGGCTGCAGCTGACCCATGAGCTGCACAGAGCTCCTGACAGAATGCATTGCTAGTGGACAACATTTGAAATCAAGCCAACTGGTATACCCTTGCACATTCAGAACAATAGTGACTTGCTACATTTAATTTCAACTTAAAGTTTTAGAAGCATCCATTCACGTAATACAACAAAAACATGATATTGGGAGTAAAAAGCTGCTGTGCGCCCTCTGGCCGCTCAGTTTCTATCTTTGGGTCTCATTGTCATGGCCACCCTTGTCCCGCAAGGATGACGTGACCACGGGAGCTCTTCTCACTGCAGTTTATTCCAGGACTTGATTCACTTTCTCTCTCTTTTCCCCTCTCTCTTTCCCTCTCTCCCCCTCCTCTCTCCTTTTTTCCTCTCTCTTTGACCTCTCTCCCTGGCAAACCTCTCCCAGCCCTTAAGTAGGCACGGGCTGCCTGCCAATCCCAGATTGCCAGGTGGGCACTGCCCATAGGCCCACGCATATGCAAGCAGCTGATAATCATTGCGTGATCATAGCATAGGTCAGACTTTAGCCATAAGAGTTGATTATACATCTCCATCAGTTGTGATTCCACGCAGCTCGCTACATCTCATATACTCACTTCTTGAAGACTTCCTTCATCAACTGTTGGAGTATGACATGCTCAGTTGTCAGAATACACACTGCCTCTATATTACCATCCGAATTAATTTTCTTAGAAATTATGTATCTGAAAATCTTCCTTAGGTAGATGTTCAGAAAGAGTGGAGCAAAATTGAGTCAGTGCAGTGGTGTCCCTTTCAATACTAATTCTAATTAATACGTAAATAATAATTTGAACTACTATCAGTAGAAGGTTAGTTCAATATGCTACACTGATGATGAAGAATTTTTGCCTTTAAAAAGAATCTTAGGAATTAAATGCTTATAATACTAAGAGTTTTTAAAAGTAGGATACAAAGTTTAATATTAGCTCCAGGCCTGGTAGCTCATGCCTGTATGCCCATACTTGTAAGACGAGGCAGGAAGTTTAAACCAGCTTGAGCTACATGAGTTCCAGGCTGGCATGCACTACATGTAGCCTGAGGCTGCCTCAAAAAATAATAAATAAAAGTTAAAATGTTTAGTATGATTGTATGTAAAGGAGACTTTACCTGAGTATAGCGGCGCATGCCTGCAATCCCAGAACTCCGGAAGCTGAGAAAAGAGAACGGATGTGGGGCTGAAAGCAGCTTGAGCTAGATAATTATACCCTGTCTCAAGCAAAAACTCAAGTAGACTTCATCAAATTTTGAAACATTTAACTCATTAAAAGACAAAGAAACTATTCAGGAAATAAGTAAGCAAACTATAAATTGGTACAGAATATTGACCTATCATGTATTTTGCAAAGGCTAGAGGATATTCAGGCTCTGTGAGAAGTTATAACATAATAGAAAGAAAAATGTTAGTGCCGAACCCAGGATTGAAGACTTCCAAAAGGAATTCACAGAAATAGCCAATTAGCATGTACAGAAGATCCCTGCAAACCACCTTCACAACCACGCACTGCTGGGCGGCATCGTGATCTATCCCACCTCCATCCTCAATTCCAAGAAGTATGTGTGCGCTTGTACTCCACCTTCTAAATGAGTCTGTAGAATGTCAATAAAAACTAATTGTTTTCCACCACTAAACACTGCTACAAGCTAGAAACAACAAAAACGCTGCTTGGGAGGGTGTTTTCTTAGAAAAGATGAATAAAGTCTGGGGATGTAGTTTAGGACTGGAGTGCGTGGCCCAGACGTGTAGGCCCTGCACGCCATCCTCTGCCACTGCAGAGTGTGGAGGGCTGCAAGTATAAAGTAAAACAAAAGGCGTGTTCTTTCCTGAGACTTCAAAGAGCTTACTCCATGCTGGCCAGCAAACTCATCTGAGTATGTCGCTACTGTGCTCGCCTTGTCACCAAGTCAGGATTCAACTGCTGTTGCTGTCTTTGTTAGTGCCGTGTCATGTCGTTCTGGAAGCAGCAGAAAGAATGAATGGCTTTTCTGAACCAGCACTGACACTTTGTGTCTGCGGGAAGCAGGGGTGCAGTGTTTTCTGTTTCTGTAGGAGGCATGTTTTATCTTCAAAACACGTGTATTACTTAACAGCAATGTGAAGGAGTGATTGGAGTGTAGTTGTGTTCAACAGATGAGGTTCTGCAAAATTGAGTTTCTTGTACAGTTCCTTCTCCACCCAGAATTCTTTTTGTCCCCTTATAATTGACACCTCCCAACATCTTCAGCCACTGGCAATTACTGTTGATTTTAAGTCTTTCACAATGATGAATAAATGGAACAACACAGCCTGCAGCCCTTTGAGTGACTACTTTCGTTTACCAGAATGCATGATGGTCTACCGTTGGTGCTGTTGACATCAGCAGCTTGGTGGTGATTTCTGAGTAGTCATCTGTCACATGTGTGGTGCATTTATCCATTACCCGTTGAAGAGCATTTCTGTGGCTGTCACTTGTGGCTTTCGTGAGCAGAGCTGCTCTAAGCATCCACCTACGTCCTTTGATGTGGGTGTAGGTTTGCATTTCCCTTGGGTAGTTACCTAACCATGGCATTGATGACTTGTGTGTTAAGTATATGGTGTTTTGCTTAAAGAAACTGATCAAATGTTTTCCAGCATGCAGCACAGAGGGTTCTGGTTGCTGTACACCACTACCAGCACAAGAGTTAGTTTGGCTCTATTTTAAATTTAGTCATTCTAACTAGTATGTGATGGTATCTTACAGTTTTAACTTACCTCTTTGATTTTTTTTTTGTATTTTAATTTTCATGTAATGTTCATATTTCTCTAGTCAATTATTACATTTGTTGTTTTTTTTTGTTGTTGTTTGTTTTTCAAGACAGGGTTTCCCTGTGTAGATTTTGGTGCCTATCCTGAAACTAGCTCTTGGTAGACCAGGCTGGCCTCGAACTCACAGAGATCCACCTGCTTCTGCCTCCAGAGTGCTGGGATTAAAGGCGTGCGCCACCACCGCCTGGCTCTACATTTGCTTTTAATTTATTCCACATACACCAGCAAAAGTCAAGTATAGTGGCCTGTACCTCAGCAATGGGCAGTGCAGAAATTTAGGATCATTTTCATCTATATAGCAAGGTCGAGGCCAGCCAGGGCTTCATGAGATCCTGCCCCCAAAATATATAGAAATACAATAACCCCCAAATACCAACAGTGTTAGTGCTACCTGGAAATGTTAAATATGAACTGCCATGTTCTACTGCAGACCAGTTGACTCTAAAGTTGTGAGAGAAGACAAATTGAATTTTAATTTTTCCTATATTCTGAGTTTGAGAACCATTGTCTCCAGTAGAGGTGCTCACCTCTTACTAGACACAGGAGCAACTGTGAACATTAAACAAAATGACAAAAATCCAGGCCTCATTCCCCAGCAGGGAGATTTAGGTAGGCCTGTAGGCATTAAAGTTCCCAAGTGGTGTTAATGTACAGTCAGGCTAAAAATAACCAATCCAGTACAGCTTGCTTGAACATTGATTCATATCTGACACTAGTTCCAGACTTCATGTTCTTATTATCCAAAAGAGAAGATTCATCCATGAATAGCCTAGTATAGTTAGAAGCACATACTGGTTACACAGCTATCGCCTCATGAACTACAATGTACTTGGTGTCTTGAATGTGATCTTGATTGGTAGTCCTGTCTGCCTTGAACTTGATGGTCTTCTTGCCTAAGCCTTCTGGGTACATACCTGGCTATATTGGAGAGCCTTATTTTTTTGCTGAATATTGCACTTAGCATTCATTCATTCAGTAACTATTAAGTGTGCTGGAAAACATGAATAAATAAAAAAGTCTCTGTTACCATAGAACCTACATTCTGGTCTTTGGCATTTAGTCAACCCAACTCTGATAAGTATTTTATTGACAATACAGTACTTTTCTTTGTGATTCTTGAGTACATGTGTTTATTTGTGTACATTATTTATACTGAGGTATGTGTGCATGCTTGTCTTTAATTCACATGTTAATAAGATGGCTAAGTCTAGCAACCACCAGCAAATTTGAGAAGAGAAAATATAAGTTGAGATTGTGTCCAACCAAGTAATAGTCTATATTTTTTTTATTAACTCGGGAGATTTTACTCTTGGAAAGTATCATTCTATGATAATAACACTAATAATCAGCCCACAATACTGTAGAAGGATTAGATAAGATCCTGTGTCTAAAAGGGCTTTATAAACTAACAGACTCCCTAAATACTAGTTTCCTGGTTCATTTACTCTGATGATTTTTATTTATATCTCAATGTAGAAGGGTAAACATTTTAAGAGGTTCTATCAGTGGCATGAATTCCTAAGTACAAAGAAATAAACTCAGCGTAGGTTAGTCATTTTGCGACATTGCTAAGGGATTTTAACGAAGGGTGGACTGTAAAGTAGTGAGGAATGCTCTGTAAGTGACAAGGTATGAATGAAAAGCCGTGGGAAGGGAAGATAGTATTTTCAGTGTATATTGGTTTGGCAGCATTTTCTTGATAGGGAAGCAGAGACTGAGTGCTTAATAATTGTTAAATGGGCATAGTGAACCGTAACTGCAGTCCTCGTATGTGGGAGGCTGAGGCAGGAGGATCTCCATGAGCTCAAGGCGGACTGAAATATGTAATGTAGTGAATTCTAGATCAGTCCGGGCTACAGATCTTGCCTTTTGAAAGAACAAAAGAGTAGTCTTACTCATATAGTGAGCCGGCCTGTGCTTGGAATGAAAACACACTCATTATAAACAGATGTTGTGGACCTATATCATTACTGTGTGTCGTATGAGTCTTCAGTATGTTAGGGATTCTTTGGTAGATTGAGCTTGAGCACATGAGCATGGAATCTTCTGTCAGAACTTGATTATTTAGTGAACTTCATTTTAAAGAAAAGATGGTGTAATAACTTTTGTATACACACATACACAGTGGTTTGTGTGTGTCTGTCCTCACTGAGGCTTTGTTTTGTTTGCTGCTAGGGATCAGTCAGGTCAAGGACCTAGTTTTTGCTGGACAAGTGCTGTAACCCGCTGGGCTTTGCCTCCAGTCCATATCTCCTGTTAATCTACTTCCAGGCTTCATCTCCCCCAGGGTCCTGCATAGTAAGATCTACAATAGAGAGGGGAAGGAGGCAAAATGGCTTCCTGGAAAAGTGGCTCTTGCTGAGAATCCTTTTACATGGCCTCAGCAGTCAGCCTGGCACACCTTGTGACACATGCAGCCCACACTGCTTCCTCCTCTTGGAAAGATTGAAAGCTGATAATAAGTTTGTAGAAGAATTAATTTGAGGTATGTAGATGTCCATATTTCTTTTGGCTCTCGCACCCCACATGTATGGCTTCCTTATTAATTTTGTTTTTCAGTGAATAGGTAACTCCTGTGTGTAGCATTGGGAAGGTTTGAGAAATAGTCAAGTAATTGATTCCTTTCATGAGAGAGGCAAGGGGGTTATTCAGATGAGAGGTGGTAGTCCTAGAACATGGCATGTAAGATTCGGAGAAACAAAATTGCATTTAGCAACAGCACATGTTTCTGATCCTAGCACTTGGGAGGCTATGGCAGGAGGAACAGGGCTTTGAGGCTAATCTCAACTATATAGCAAGTTTGAGGCCAGCCTGAGCTACAGGCTGAGCTACTTGGTTTCAAATAAAATAAAATAAGAAATCCAGAGAATTTATTTAAAATCTGAAGGATTAGATAGATGAAAGATTTTTCAGAAAGAGCTTTAAAGACTAAATATCACTAGTTTATTTTAAATAAATAAAAAATACGATTTTCAGGTTCACATAAATGTATCAGCCTTCTCCTCCTTTCATCTTTAGTGTGCAGTTTATATTTGGTTGAAATATCACGTACGTGAAAGCAGACTATCCCCCTTGGTAATCTGCACCCTAAGGAATTGCTGTGGAACTAGGACTTAATATTTACTTGAGGAATAAAAGCCTAGAGAAGATTGTGTGTGTTCATGCATCCAGGGTGTTCTCCCCCTTTTTTTCCTTCCGTGGCAAATGTTCGACACATACTAGTCCTGAGCATGAGAGGATAAGACAAGGCCTCCTGTCCCTTTTCACCAAGGGCACCTTGGCCTGTCTTTCTACAGTGTGTGGCTGCCAATTGGCTGGAGATGCCAGACTTTCTGGCAAACTTCCTCACCCAATTTGACCACTGAGTCCTTCTTGATGGAAGATTCTTCCTCTTTTTCTTAGGTAACACTAAACTTTGACTTAATTTCGATTGCATAAAGTAGGAAACTTATAACTTAGGCTCAAGAACTTTCCATTCCCTCCGTCAGGATCAGCCTTGATTGACAGTGTCCACTATTTCTGTTCTGTTGTGGCATTGATCCTGTCTCCCCTCAAAACATCAAACTGACCATGATTCTTACATTTGGTAGTATTTCAGTCAAGAATCTATAGTAGCCTATTTACAAATATTTTCCTTTTGCTTTAAAACACAGTGCTTTTATTTTATATGCACCAAAAGCAGAAAGAAAAATTCTTCTTGTTAGAGATAGGTAAAGGGACTGGAGAGATGGCTCAACAGTTAAGAGTGTCAGTGGACTTGAGTTCAGTTTCCAGCCCCCACACAGGGCAGTTCACAGTTCACAGCTGCCTCTAACTCCAGCTCCAAGGGATCTAACACCCTCTTCTGACCTCCATGGGCATTGATATTTACACACAAACACACACACACACACACACACACACCACCACCACCACCACCACCA
>NC_022017.1:42342828-42351697 GCF_000317375.1 Microtus ochrogaster | reverse complement strand
CAACAACAACAACAACAACAACAACAACAACAAAAACCCTGAAATACAAAATAAATTTTTAAAGAGGGCGTCAGTCACTTCATAAACTGTGCCATCTAGTTCTGTTCCTGGAAACTTCTCCCAAGGCTCTCTCCTGTTCTTCCTGTTTTTTTCTACTACTAGCCATATATATGCTCAGCTCCAGCTTGCTGTCTTGCAGTCTTCCAAGATGATTGATGATTGCACAGGGTAGATCTGATGGTGCTTGTACTTGTAAAACTGTCAGAAATGGATTCAGGTTCTTTTGGTGGCTCCCGTCAGCCCTCTGGAGTAGTAAAGGCTATCTGACTCCTTTCCTCCCTTCTTCTCTCTAGTCTTTCATCCCAGACACTCATTCATAAACCCTAGAAAGTACTAAGTTCTCTTTCACCTCCAGACTGCTCATCTCTTCGTGGTACATTTCCACCTCTTTTCTTTCTTCCTTTGCTTATAGGAAGCCCACTCCTCTGTCTTTCTGCAGACATCACAGACTTCCATTAGACTATTCAAAAGTAAAGGAAATGCGTATTTGTCCTGTGAGACCCTTAAGGGAGGAAGTCCCAGTCTAGGGAGTGTGACAACAATTAGGAAAATGTGTGCTAGATTGTTTGGGAAGAAGAGGAATAAGAATAAACTTATGGGAACTTTGAAATATGCCAATTGCTTTGCATTAGACTGTGGAGAATAGAACTTAATATTAAAATATCCAACTTTTAATATTTGAGTGATCACAAGTCTATCCACTGGCTAGGTCAGCAAACCATTCTGTGTCCTCTGCTTTTGGTTGCAGTGTATCCCAGTAGATACAGGAACTAAAATATACCATTTTCTCATCTGGCCTGACTCATTTGATGCAAATAGCAAGTTCCCCCATGACCCAGTCTGTAAAAATAGAAAATGCATTATTACATTTTGAGAACAAGCTTTGAGAGGTAGTGAGCTATTCTTTGGACACTGATCTGGTTATAGCATAGTCTGGGGACTGGGTACCATATGGGGAAGAGGAAAGAGGATGTCTTACAGGAACAAAGGGTTGAGAGTTGAGTATTCAAGTTATAGATTATAAGTATCATCCCTGTAGTTAAGATTAATAAAAGGCTGCATCTGAAGGTTAAGCTTAGCATAATTCCATGATAATCTAAGATGGTTATAACCAACTATTTAGATTCAAAGGTGCACCAATGCCATAATATATTTTTTGGTAATTGTATTTTTGGCATTCAATTCTAATGTGATAATTGTAGAACAAATACTTTATTTACAGATATTTCTCTGTAGTACTCAATAGGAAAATTCAGGAGCAGTCAAAGCTTTGAGAAAACTATTCACGTACAAAAGGTTTTATTATATAATGATAATGTTTAAATTAGTGTGTCTGTGCATTGGGTTGTGTACGTGCATGCGTGTGTGTGTGTGTGTGTGTGTTGTCTGTGAACAGAAATAGAAGAAAAAGTGTGAGGTGCAAGTGATCCAATTAAATGGCATTTTGAGTATATGAGAGAAACGATTACAAGGGTAGGTTGGACTGACTAATAGTCATTTTTTTCCTTAATTAAGCCAATTTAATTAAATAATGGAGAGTGTTCAGTTTTTCATTTGCTGCATCATCTGGTTGAGTTTGAACTTTAAGAAGGTAAAGGTGGAGTGGCACTTAGGATAGACTGGAATGGAAAGCGTTCTTGCTAACAGTGGTCCATTGAAATGCTGGCGTGGTCCTCAGCTGCTGCAGACTAACTGTGAGAACAGATACAAGAAGTGTTGTGCTGCCGGAATACTGGCTGAATTAGACCTCAGAAAATAAGGCTTGGAAAATTCCATGGGAGGGTTTGGAGGGAAGAAAGGGGTGGGTAAATGATGTAATTATTTTATAATTTCAAAAAAAATTTAAAGATACCTTACCCCCCTCTAATAAATAAATTTGGAGAACAAAATATAAGCCGTATGATGGCTAGTTGTAGTGACACATGCCTGTAATCCCAGCTCTTGGGGGCAGAGGCAGGAAGATCTCAAGTTTGAGGCTGGTTTGGGTGCGTAGCAAACTGCAGGTCTTCAGTCTGCCTCAACAGCTCATTTTTATTGGTTCATTTAAAAACTACTGCAGTATTTATTTGTAACTGCTGAAGTAGCATGGCAGTGTGTCTGTTTTTCACCATGTCCTTGGAATGCTGCCCCTGAAGAGCCAGGGCATTTGAAGGACTCTTTCTTCCAACTCACCTGTGTAGTCTGCGACATGGATGCTTATTTAGGGATCGGATCAGCTTGAAGAAAGAATATGGCCCAGTAGAGTTCAGCTACAGGTCCTTCACTTCTACAGCATTAGTTGACTCTTCTCTCTCATACCTGACCACAGACCAGGTATTTAGTAAAAGTAAAGGAAATGTTAGTGCATTCCTTATTCTAAGAAATTTGTATCCTTTTAGGATAGGCAACAATTTTATATCCAGTAAGTGCCAGCTATTGCTTTACTAGAAGATAGGATATGATGAATTTGCTATAGTCCTTTAAACAAAGCAATGAAGATATTTAATGTAACAAGTGGACACAAATGACTGTTCAGAAGGAGATGAGAACGCCGTGTTGCTGAGCTGGAGCAGGAGGAGGAGGCAGATGCTGGAGTCCTGGTCCATGTGACTCATGTAATTACCAACCTGAGAAAGCAGGGCGATGGCTTCGTAGAGAGAGTGAGGTTTGGATAAGACTAAGAAGAACTAGAGTTTGAGTAAGTGGAGAGGTAAGAATCCCGCTGAGTTTAGAATGGAGTCATGTTTTCTCAAGAAGGTAACTATTTAATTAAAGATAGTCTTTCGAGTGGCACCTACTACAGAGCCTGAGATCATACAGCCACGGCAGCGCAGTGCTGGGAATATGCTGAACAGGACGTTTCCTCTCCTCTGAAGTGGGTGCCGTTTGGAGAACTTAGAAAAGCGTGCTCATTCTACAAGCGAAGGGCCCATTCCATTGTCATTGAGCAGTTCTCATCTTACTCAGATATCGATTGGGGAAAACAGAAACAAATGTGTTTCCCTACTGATGTGGAAAGCCAAAATGAACAAAACTCAGGAAAGCCCCATTGAGTAATGGCAACTGGTACTTTCTACAAGTGTATCTAGATCTAGGTAAGGTCTAAACTGGTAGAAATAATTGGGGAATTTCCTTTTCTAAATTTGAAAAATAAATTTGTTTTATAAACTTTGTTTTTTAGCTGGTCCTTACTGAATAAACTTTTTGGAGACGACTCCATAGAGATGCATTTTATTTAATGCTAATCCTTACGTTATCCACATCCCTCAGTTCCATCAGTACCACGTGTTGTATCTGAAGGGCTAGTCATTCTTAGTGTAATTCCACTGTCCTTACCTCTCTACGCCTGAGCTTCTCTTCAGGTGTTTTAGTAAACGCACGTTTTTAGAGGATGATGTCACTTAATATCGTCCTAGCAGTAGAGCTGACATAAGGCACTCAGTCTGCTTCTCTTCTTGCCTGTCTTCCTTCCATCTCCAGGTTGTAGACTGCACATGTAACCTGGAGCCCAAATGGTTCTGGTTGTTTGTCTTCCCCAGTGATAAGGTTGATAGTTTTGGAATACATGTGAAGAAGTGCTACCTTGCCATCAGACTCCATTTGAAACAACCCCCTTGTATCTGTATCTTTTTGTCTTTCCATGTAAACATCCATGGCTACCATTCTCTGTATCTAAATACTTGGTGAACATCAGATTCAGGCAGAACATTAGAAGCTATAATAAAGGTCTGCTTTAAGACCTTTATGAAGAACCAGTTTATGTTGAAGAAAAACTCTTATCTAAAGTATTAAGAAATGTCTTGAGTATTGTAATTTTGACCAGTATCATCCCTCTGTTCTTTCTATGTAATTACTGCCAGGATGAGTTGTGCCTTACAGCAAAATAAATATGAGATTAGAAGACAGAATTAGGGATCTGTGTCTAGATTTAGAGTACCAAACGCCAATACGAGGTCAGTCCCCTCAAGCCAAAATAAGCACAAAGCAGGGGTCAAGAGAAGTTATAGGCCAGAGCAAGGTAAGCAACCAAGGGAGCATAAGAGCACCAAGGGCCCAGGAAAACAGGGAGATCTAGAGCCTCAACCTCCAGGACTAGGGGATACATGGGCATTAGAGACGAGGTCACATTGCAAGAAAGGAAGCTGAAACTAAGCAAGAAGGCTGCATTGTGGAAGCTCAGTATCCCCACGAGGAAATGGGTTAGTGAGGAGCCAGTGCAAGACGCTTCACAGCAGATGGGAGTTTGACACAGATTAACCCCCTTTGCTCTTCTTAGAATTATTATTTAATTAACAAGCTGCATTTTTTAATTAAAAATGCATTTATTAATTTCTCCATGTGTGTTCACAAGTCATGTGTTTGGAGGTCGAGGAGAACAACTTCTGGGTGGTTCTTCTCCTTATACCGGGTCTTGGGTGTTGAACTCGGATTGGCTTGCTTGGCAGCAAGCCCCTTTGCTCACTGAGCCATCTTGCTGTCCTGCTTCTTTTTTTTTAGACTGTTTGTTCTCTAGTCTTCTTTGTTTTCTCTTCTGACCACCCCCCACCCTGGGAATGATTATTATTATTTTTGACTCACACCACTAGGTTATGGCCTGTATTTAAAACACAGTCATTTTTCTTTTTATTGATTTTATTGAGCTATACATTTTTCTCTTCCCCTCCCCTCCCCTTCAACCCTCTCCCATGGTTCCCATGCTTCCAATTTACTCAGGAGATCTTTTCTTTTTATACTTTCCATATACATTAGATCTATGTATGTCTCTCTTAAGGTCCTCATTGTTGTCTGTGTTCTCTGGGACTATGATTTGTAGGCTGGTTTTCTTTGCTTTATGTCTAAGAGTACATGTAATGTTTGTCTTTCTGGGCCTGGGTTACCTCACTCAATATGTTTTCTAGCTCCATTCATTTGCCTACAAATTTCAAGATGTCATTATTTTTTTCTGCTGTGTAGTACTTCCATTGTGTAAATGTACCAGATTTTCCTTATCCATTTTTGGTCGAGGGGCATCTAGGTTGTTTCCAGGTTCTGGCTATGACAAACAATGCTGCTATGAACATAGTTGAGCACATGTTCTTGTGGCACGATTGAGCATCCTTTGGGTATATACCCAAAAGTGGTATTGCTGGGTCTTGAGGAAGGTTGTTTCCTAATTTTCCAAGAAATTGTCACACTGATATCCAAAGGGGCTGTACCAGCTTACACTCCCACCAGCAATGAGGAGTGTTCCCTTTACCCTACAACCTCTCCGGTGTAAGTTGTCATCAGTGTTTTTGATCTTGGCCATTCTTACAGGTGTAAGATGTAATCTCAGAGTTGTTTTGATTTGCATTTCTCTGGTGGCTAAGAATGTTGAGCATTTCCTTAAGTGTCTTTCAGCCATTTTAGATTCCTAACTGGCTGTATTTCTTAGAGCAACGTTAGAATTAAAGAGTCAAACAGTGCAGAGTTCATCATGTACCCACAAGCAGTACTCGTTCTCCTTTTTTAGGGGAGAGCATTGACAAGGCATATAGTTATAGTAGATAAGCAATTGTTGCTATATTATTGCTATTAAAGTCTGTTTCCACCATGGCTTATTCTGCTGTATATTTTGATGTGTGTTAAATTTTAGATTTACACATAAACTTTACCATAACCCTGTTAACTTTGCAATTTGCTGGTGTTAAATGCATTTGCATTGTACACTTCGTGGTGCACCCCTGGGGCTTTTTCAGATTCTCAAACAGGAATTTTATACTTGCTAAATAGAAATTCTTTATCCCCTCCTTATTGGTTTCCATTGTATTACTTGCTGTCTGGATGTATTTGATTCTTCTAGGTACGCATACAAGTGTATGCGCTACACTGGCTTCAAAGTTGGCCCATCACCCGTATCACAATGCTAGGTAATTTTCTTGTTTGTACCACATTTTGTTCAAACATTCATCTACTGGTGGACATTTGAGTTTCTCCTTTTCAGTTAGTCATGTTGCTGTGAATTTTGGGTTATATCTGTCTGTTTGAATTCCTGCCTTCAATTCTTTTGTGTATGTGTCTAGACCTAGAATTGCTGAGTAAAATGATGTGTGGCTTCTCAAAGAAAACTCACTCTTCAACTCTTCAGTTTTCTCTCACATATGCCTCTGCTTAGCTCCGAGCATATTCTTTTTGTAGAGATTTAGCTACTTTATATTCCTCTAGCCCAAACCTTTCAGGTAAAGTTGAGTTAATAAGGTCAGTGATCAAGTGAGTCAGAAGGTCATTATTTTATACATTACTTCCATTCCCCAAGGCATTGAGATTTGAAAGTTACCTACACAGTTAATATACAGTAACTACCCATTTAGAAAGCAGGGGTTTCAAGTGTTTTGCAGGCTTGCAGTTTGGTACATGCTTTTTGGTCCACATGTTCCTTTTAAGCACCAGTGCTGCATGCCAAGGCCTGGCCTACGTTCTGAACCTGGTAATTACAGAGTCCATTCAAGAGAATTCTGGCAGTTTGGGCCTTTCCTGTCATAGGGTACCTTTCACGGTTTCCCTCGAGCCACAAGTTTCAAAAGATCCTGTTGACTACTCTTGCAAAGCTTTTTCCAAATATTGAACTGCCATGAATAATTTTCTGGGCACCCTGCTTATGTAAAGATGATTATTTTTTTCCTTGGAGCATAGCTCTCCAGTGAGGCTGTTTGTGTGACTGTTCCTGTGCTCAGTCCTGTCATCACAGCTCTGCCAGACCCTTTGGCTCTTCTACAGACTTGCCTTACTTGGTTACAGTTTCTCATCTGCTCTGGTGGTGTTCGTTTGCAGTGGAGGCCGTGTAAGTGTACAAAAACATTGCTCTGGGAAGGAAAATACAGGAAATACTTCCCCAGCTTCTCAGGTATTGTGGCCTTTAGAGCAGGGGTCTCCATGCTTTTTCCATTGTTCTCTGCCATAGTCTGTGTGCACGGTGACAGTGTTTACACTGATGGTGAAACTTAACCTTTTCTCTCTTTCCTATACAAAAGTTAGCTATAAGAAGTTCTATGATTTTGTGTATATTCCGAGGTATGTGCATTCTACCACAGATACCTCTGCTGGGAAAGCTGACTGATTATTTTTGCTGAGTGAAACCCTAGCCACTATGTTGAGATGATGCTAGCAATACCAGGAATGAATAGTTCTGGTTAGGGAAATGCTAGCATCTGTTCCTCCATCTTCTCATTCACTCTGCTACCCAAGCACAAAAGCCTTATGTGTGTTTGGAATAGAAATAGCATATTCTGAAAATAGGGCTTTTTAAACTATTAGTAGGTTTTTCATCTTATAAGATGAAAGTTCCTGGAGATATCTTTTATAATAATGGTAATGTCGTTAACCCTAATTGTGTCAGCTTTCTGTTACTGTAACACAATACCCGAGACAATAGACTTTCCAGAAGGAAAGGGTTATTTCAGTCCGTGGTTTCAGAGCCCTTGGTCCATGGTCACTTGACACTATTGTTTTGGTCACTACTGTGACTGGAACACCCAGAAGGGGAGACCTCTTTACCTCATGGGAACTAGGAGGCAAAGAGAGAGATGGAAATGGACCCTACAATTTAAAGATTACATACACCTCACCACAATACTACAAGCTAGGACCAAGCTTCTGTGTTGTTGGCCTTTTAGGGACACTCAGAATTGGAACTATAGCACTGATAAACTGTGTACTTAACAGTGGTTAAAATGGGCTGCTGCTGGCTCTCTGGTGTTGCTACCCAGCCTGCTGCCCGCTATAATGTAGTAAGCAAACCTTTTCTGTGGCAGAAAACAATAAGGAGGTTATATTATGTGGTTTTTTTTTCTCCAGCATAAAGACAGTTAGATCTTCCTGATCTTTGCCTGTAACTAATTTATTGTACAACACCTCTGAGTGTCAGCCGTGTAGACAGACTGACCGTATGTAATCCTGTGTCAAGATTCAATGTGGTATCTGTCCACCAAATTTTCTGCTGCTTTTGCTAAGTCCTTTAAGTACTTTTATCTGCTATCCCTCCACTGCTAGAGAAATGTCATTTCGACTCATAGGGTAAAGCCAAGTAAAGCCTATGAGCAGCAGTCTCTCAGCAGTCTATCAGAGCTCCTTCAGTGTGCACTTCAACAGGAGCCTTCAGTGATACGCTCACTGCATAACTGCCAGTGGGGATCTGAGGAGGCAGGTAGACAGCAGACAGGATAGCCTGAGTTACATTTGCTCTTTCCCATGTTTCAAAGCTTGTATGTAAATGAAAGATGAGCATTTTAACTTGGTTGATCTGGCTGGGCTCCTGGGCCTAATGACTGCACTATACCATACCATAAACACTGTGAAGAAGCAACCATGGAAACACTTGTTTTCTTGTTGAGCTAAATTTACTCTGGGTTGAATATTAACACAGCTCCTGGCAGGACTTTAAAAGCAAAAATAGCTTAAGCGTGATTCAGTCTGAGTCACACTGCTGGTGCTGCTGCGCTGCCTGGAGCTTGACATTGAACAAGTTGGCAGCCTGTATTGCTACATTTTTTCTAGGAACTCTGAACACATTTCATTCTTGTGAATTTGCTTGTGCAATGATATTAAATAGAGTAATATGTTTACTTTGTTTCTATGTCAAATGAATTTGAGAATGGTGAAACTAAAGTATTTTTCTTGGGCTTTCTGGAAAAGCAAGATTCTCAGAATTCTGTGGTTACTTTAAGACTTTATTTTATAAGGGATTATAGGGAAATTTTAGTTTAGGTAGTGGGGCTTCTGGAAGTTTTGTTAAAAAGAACCCAGCAGTACTATTAAGCAGGATTCATTAATCTTCTGACATTACCAGACAAGCCGACTGTGCCCTTCACAAAGC